>NW_025999942.1:9820933-9890124 GCF_001458135.2 Marmota marmota marmota | reverse complement strand
GCTCTGCCCCTCCTCCAATTGGGGCAATGTGCCTACCACGCCGGCAGGCCGCTGGGCCTGCTCTGCCGGTCGGTAGCAGGACCGCCTACCTTGCAGGCGTGGGCGGCGGCTCTGTCCCTCTGCGAGCCACTAGGCTTGTTCTGTCGGTGGTCCCAGTTCTGCCTACTTTGCAGGCACAGGCAGCGTCACTGCCCCTCTGCAGGCCTCTGGGGCTGTTCTGCCAGTGGGTCGCAGGTCCGCCTACCTTGCAGGCGTGGGGGGGGGCGGCTCTACCCTTCCTCAGGCCACTGGGCCTGTTCTGTCTATCGGTTGCAGGTCTGGCCTGTTCTGATGGTGGTCACAGTTCCATCTACCTTGCAGGCGCGGGGGGAGGGGGCGGATCTGCCTCTCAGCAGGCCGCTGCTCCTCTTCTGCCGGTGGGTCGCAGGCCCGCCTACCTTGCAGGAGTGATTGGAAGCTCTGCCCCTCTGCGGGCCACTGGGCCTTTTCTGTTGGTGGTCCCAGTTCCGCCTACCTGGCAGGCGCGGGGGGTGGGGGGACTTATCATGCTTTGATAAAACTTTCCCTCTGTTCCCTGTATCCTCTCCAACCTCTGTTAATCACCATTCTACTCCCAATATTTATGAGGTCACCTTTTAACATTCCACATATGAATACAATTATTCAGTACCTATCTTTCTGTGCCCTACTTCACTTAACATATTTCTAGTTTCATTTATGTTGTTGAAAATGACAAGATTCCCTTCTTTCATGGCTAAATACTGTTCCATGTTATACGTGCACCACATTTTCTTTATCCATTCATCAGTTGATGAACACTTACCTTGTTTACATTTCTTGATTAGTATGAATAGTGCTACAGTGAACATGGGAGTGCAGTCATCCTTCTACTGTTGATTTCATGTCTTTTAGCTGTATGCCTAGTAGTTATTGCTGTGTCATAGGGTAGTTCTATTTTTTTAATTATTTGAGGAGCTTCAATATGATGTCCATAGTGGTGTACTAATTTACATTGTAAGCAATAATATGCCATATTTTCTTTTAATCTATACCCTCTCCAGTACTTTTTTTTTTCTTACAAGAGTGAGGTAATATTTCATTGCGGTTCTGATTTGCACCCTTCTTAATGGTTAGTTATGCTGAATATTTTTCCATATACCTGTTGTTTTACTTACAAAATAGCTTATAAACTCTATTGCCCATTTATTACTTAGATTGTCTTAGTGCTATTGAGCTCTTTGTTTTGCTATATATTCTGGAGATTAATTCCTTATTAGATGGTGTATTACTCAGCATTGTGTCACTGTGACCAAAAGATCCAACATGAACACCTTAGAGGAGGAAAAGTTTATTTCAGCTCATGACTTCATAGATTCAGTCTATGGTTGACCAACTCCATAGCTCTGGGCCAGAGATGAGACAGAACATCATGATGGAAAGATGTGGTGGAGAAAAACAGCTCAGGATATGACAACCAGGAAGCAGAGGATGCTCCACTCAACAGGAACAAAATATAAACCACAAAGTCATGACCCTAGTGCCCTACTTCCTCCAGCCACAATCTACCTGCCTATAGTTACCATCCAGTTATTTATTCAAGTGAATTAATCCACAGATAAGTTTATGGATCTCTGATCATTTCACCTCTGCACATTCTTGCATTGTCTCACACATGAGTTTTCTGCACCACCACATATCCACACCATAACTTTCTCCCATTCGGAAGATTGTTTCTTCATTTTGTCGGTGGGATCTCTTTGCTTTGTAGAAGATTTTTTGTTTGATATAATCCTACTTGTTTATGTTTGCTTTTGTTTCCTGTGCATTTGGAATCTTGTCCAATAAAAGAAACTAACCCATTCCAATGTCCTGAAATGTGTCCCCCTTTGTTTTCTTCTAGGAGTTTATTAGTTTAGGTCTTACATTTAAGATTTTAATTCATTTGAGTTGATTTTTTGCTACTGATGAGAGTTATATATTTTTTTAAATCAGAATTTAAAAACAATCAGTAGCTTCTAAGCATCTTTATTTATAACAACATCATTTTTCTGTAGTGAATTGTAAGTAATAATTTTGATATCTAGATTTTGGGGAATTTATAGTTTCTCAATATATTCTTGGAAAAATATCTCAATAATATTTCCTTAGTTGTTAGATTCCAAACATTTTTCATCATCCAACAATAAGTTAATTTTGTGGTTTACATTGACTTAAAAAGAAGAATTTATTTGCATTTTAAAACTTCTGAACAATTCTTAATTTATTATATGATGAATATTTTCAAGGCACTTATACTGTCTCAAGTCAGTGACCACAAAAGACAACAACTACAAATGGTGTCTGCATGGTATTGCTTTAGGAGTAAATCAATTTGTGTTTCTCTAATTTTGAAAAGTAAGACAATAACACTGTTTTTCTCTGTAGTATACCTTGTCAGTTTCAACCTAGATCTAAATTAAAATCTATTGAAGAAAGATACACTGATAAAAGCAAATGTTCTATTATTTATTAATTGTATTTAAAATTTACATGGGTATATTTATTAAGGATATTATGCAATGTTCTTATTTTATGATTTAAACAATTACAAACATTTGGCTTAAAATAATGTAATGTAACAAGTTTGAAAAATGGGAAATGAGAATCTGAAGCCTGTCTTCTTTAGAGCAATAATCATAAACACTCCAACATAATGAATTATATTTTTTCTTGAAAAATTCTAAGATATTTTTTAAAGAACAAAATTTCTAAAGGACGTTACATGCAGTGTATATATATATATATAATATTCAGAATAATTAGCTTCCATGCTTACACTGAACTCAACATAAGGCAAAAGCCCATAATTGTATTGATTCTTTGGCTCAGTGTGTTCAAATCACAAAGCAATGTGGCAAGCCTAATGAAAACAATTCCTTGCTTTTGCCAGTTTAGATTGCTAATATGGTTGCAATACATTTCAACCATTGTCTCTGATGAAATATGCAGCTTTGAATAGCAGGACAGTTTGTTTTCTGAATGCAAGAGATAAGCATGAATCTATTCTCTAATTTTCCTCGTAGCTTAGGAAAATGAGGAAGGAGCAGGTTGTTTTAATAAAACATTATTCTGCTTCCTGTTATGACCACATCTGATTAGGAAAACAGTAAATCAATCAGATTCTGTGAGATGAAACAGCATATCTTCTACTCTTGGCAACCTGTTCCATATTGCCACAGATTGTAAAACAATAGAATGATTTGCTGTCATGTAATTTATTCATGTCACAAATATTAGTCTCCTTTCAACTGCTCAAGAAAAAACAAGCCTTTGGTAACTCTAGTTACTGTATGCTACAATACAAAATAAATTACCAATTACCATTCCTGAACTAACATATGGCCAGAACTACGCACCACTTTGATGTTTCCTTCTTCCCTATAATTCTCTTTGATCTTCACCTCTTTGACATCAGTAGGTAAATCTACAGAAATCCTTGTTCTTGAAATGTTTTCATCTCAGGACATTCTCATTCTTGCAATATAATATAAAAATAACCACTCCAGCAAATAAAATCCCTCCAAGTAAACTAAACATAAGTCAAGGTTGCTTGATGACGACCACACAGGCACCTGCTCTCCCAATATTCAAGGATGCCATCTGTCCAAAAAGATAAAAAACAACTTTCAGACAAATTTTACTCTCAGAGTAAAATATGCAAATTATAATATATTTAAAAGGTTAATATTATAAAAATTATAAATATGCTTGCATTTTCTCCTTTCATCCACAAGTAGTACATTAAAATGGAAACA
Source organism: Marmota marmota marmota (assembly GCF_001458135.2). Classification (NCBI taxonomy): domain Eukaryota; kingdom Metazoa; phylum Chordata; class Mammalia; order Rodentia; family Sciuridae; genus Marmota; species Marmota marmota. The sequence goes on along the minus strand of NW_025999942.1, from coordinate 9,886,330 downwards.
CTGACAATGGCATTTTTAAAAAGGCAGTGATTTGTATATTAAAAATGGTAATACCTTCAGTCATTTATGGAATTTTTAAGAAAAATAATAAACTAGAGCTTCAGTAAAATGAAATTTCTATAGAAAAATTTTCAATAAAGATTTACTCTGCAGTTTGCATGTATACTTTTGCAATGATATTTCATAGTGATATCTTGGACTATATTTGAGAAGAAACAGATATTACACTCACTGCAATCATTTTGAAGTTATTTCCCCAGATATTATATTGAATTAAATGTGTTATTCATTCATTCCAGACAGAGACATACAATGGAGTAACTTTAATATTTTTTCATAAATAGGCCATAATTACAATTGCTGTGTGGCTTATTAAATTTTTTTTCAAGTTATGACAATCATTGAAATGAGAACTGGATTTTAAAAATAATATTAAATAAAAAAAATAGCTAGACATATATTAAAAAATTTAAAAAGATTTATTCTTTAGATGTAAACCAACATTTTAATAATTTGACTTTTTGATATCAATTTTTATTATGGTTTTCTAAGATCTAAAGATTCAGGGTAGACTAGAAATTAAATACTATTGTTTCATACTATAAAGAAAGTGAATAAAAAGTACGAAATAAAATAGCTAATATTGAGCTGGATTGAGAAAGAACATTTTCTCATTTTCTAAATATGGAAATTAACTGCATTATCTATCAGTTCTTTCTAATGTATTTAGTTACCCATTATCTCACTGTAGGTTTAAAAGAACTCAAATAATATTAATTTTTTATTCCTTTCACTCAATACATTGTTTATAAAAGCTAATTTAATGTAATAGCATATTTTCCTTTAGAATTGATGTTAAACTGAGAGGAGGAAAGGACATGTGAAGTCATTCATAGGTGATTTTGTGCTAAGAATAATTTTTATAGGTCACCACAATTATCTGCAGTTACCTTGTGTATAGTCATCTCCACGTGCTCCATGTGACTAGTGAGTGAATACAGCATTAAGTGGCAAGCATCAAGAGACAAAATGTAAGTCACACATCATCAAAGTGAAGAAATTGAAATGCATCTAACTCTAAAATGCATGTGCTTTTCCTTGTGTTTCTGTAGTTACCTAATTGTTTTCAGGTGTTGTTTCACATCAGAGTCATCTAAGGGGCTTTTACCAAATATATATGTAGTATTCCTACCATTAAATAGAAATGGATGAGTAATGGGTAAAAGTTTTTGAAAAGTTTCTCAAAGGCTCTCTGATATACATTAATACTGGGAAGTACTGTGCACTCCACTGCAAACAGATTGAGTAGCTTCACTTTTTATGTATATCTACATTGGCAGGTATCTTAAAAGGCGTCCCTGGAACACATTCTCAATCCTATATGATATGTTGTGTGAAAATAAACTGAACACATGCATGCCAAAGTTAACTGAGTAGAACGGACAGTTCTCAATTAATTGGCATGAGAAACATCCACACATTCCCTATATTTTACCAATCAAGATAGTATTTGGAGGCAGATTATTACAAGACACATTGTTTTGTTTTCTTATACTCAGCTGGTAGAGGCATACAGTGTGAGAACACTGGAAGAGTATAGCAAGAGAACACAGGAATGGATGATTTTACCCAGCTATGAGAAATAGAATAAAGTTCTTTATAAGTCTTGAAGCGCATGTATTGTATTTTTCAAACTAAATGGCAGAAATAAGCCTAATGTTTAATGGCAGTAAAATTTATTTAAAATACATTCATAAGCACACACAGATATGTGTATATGTTCTCTACAAAACACACTAAGACTTATGTATGGGAATTACTCCCTAATCTGTTTTCATCATTTCTGATTCTAGCTAACATGGAAAGTTTTACAAATAATCACATCCTTGGATATTTTACTATTTTGCCTTATTCATTCCAATGATCAACCACTTGTTGTGGGGGGGCAATGATATATGGGATAATTAATGGATTTCATAAGGGGTAAGTGGAGTGAAATTTATGGAATTAAATGTCATATATAAGAAACATTTCCAATAGGCTGGAATCCTCAGAGTTTTCAAAAGGTTTTTGTGTGGGTCTGTTGATAGTCCCCTCAAGTGTCTTAAAAATATAAATAATGAAAAGATGTGGAAGTAAGATCTTAAAGTAATTTAATAGTTTTAAAATTAATGCTTATTATACTAAAATAAAGTTTTAAAACATAATGCCTTGCTGTTTGTAAGACATTATATGATACAAAACAGTATAACAAAATACAGATGAGGGAAATAGTCTTTAGGAGGCTTTTAAAACTTATTACTGCATGCATTATTTTGATTTCAATTTTAGAGGAATGATAAGCATAATGGCTCTATACTACATATACATTATGAAAATATTATATATCATTTATACATCCATAAACTTCCTTTAATGCTTATTTGTATAAGTGATACATTTCAATTACATACCATTGAACTGGGACTTTTTAAGTAAATACAATATCATTAATTCTTGTAGTACTCTTTGGAAATACTAAGGACTCAAAGTTAAAAACTCAAAATATATCTAAACTTTTAGTATAACAATGTGAAAAGCAGTCATTAGTAACTTATTTTATATTTGGTACCCTTTGGATAAAAATTGTTTCTCTCACAATTGAAGAATTGTAGCAACTCATAGAATTCATTTTTCCTAATATTTCACCTTCTTTGCTCCAGTTTTCCATTTTTTCCCTTGCTCAACCAAACATATCTATATTTATTGAATTTAAGAGGTTTCTTTTAGTGGGGAGGGAGATTCATAATTCAGGTACCTTAGCCTGTACATTAGAAATTTTATTCTGCACTTCCATCCATTAATGCATATGAGATGTGATCATCAATCAACTTCAACCAAGTGAGACTTTGGAAAATCAGTGCACTCATTGATAGAAGCTATGTATTTATTTGGAATATATCTTATGTTTAGACTTCTGACTAATAGGCTAAATGATACAAATATTGAGGAAATTGTGAAAGAAAAAAGGAAAGAGCAATTGACTGTAAGGACACAAGTCTTAGAATGTATTCAGGACATAGAAGCTGTAAGCTTCAGGTGCTTTCTGTAAACTTAGGTCTACTTGGGTTGTCTTGCCTTCATCCTCCCTAACACACACACACGCACACACACACACACCCCAGTATGCATCCTATATCTATGGACTCAGAATGGGAGCTGCTACACTTTAGCATAAGCCTGAGTCCCTAACTATATTCAGGGGCTAATGTCCCATTTAAGCCAATCATTCCCTACCTCTTTTGGGTAAAGTCATTGTCAAGGACTGGGTACTTTATATACGAAAAGCTATTTAGAATTGTTTTTCTTTTTAATTCAACTGGGACAACAATTTATTTTATTTCATTTGTGGTTATGAAGATTATGAGTGGGAGCTTACAACAGCATCAAATGGAAAATTCTCTTAGGTAAGAATGGACTCAATAAACAGGCAAACATGAGTGGCAAAAAGGTCGAGTTTTGCAGACACCAATTTCCTTTTTCTAACTGTGTGTAAAACCAAATATACTGTGTTAGGATTTTTGTAAGAAGTGACACTTTTATATGACACTTTTACTTTTTTGCTTCAGCTAACTCAAATTCAATTCCTGTTCCTTGTATGGCTTATTATAAAGTGAAAATGCAAGTGAAGCAGGCATGTCCCTTTTCAATACAAGTTTATTTTAATATTACATGCAACAGAAAAATACATAAAATGTGATTTAATGATATTTATTTCAATCTTAACCTAGGACTAAATCATTGTTGGTTGAAGGCAACTGGGCTAGATCAATCACTATTTGTATCTTTTTACTCCAAAAGAAGTAAATGAAGTTAATTCTTATACTTGAAGTAACTTTGGTAGATGACAGTCTTACCTGTGTCCACTCATTAGTTTGTGGATCATAGGATTCCATGGTGTTGAGGTATGTCTGCCCATCATAGCCACCAACAGCATATAATCTGTCACCAAGGAGACACACTCCAACAGCATCACGGGGCATACTCAAAGGAGCCACCATGGTCCAAGTGTCTGTTTTGGGATCATACCTGAAATTCAAGGACAATAGAACATAACCCATTCTAATTGCATTCAATTTTTACTTGATGAATGGTAATTTTTCAAATGCATGCCATGAGAAAAAACCTAAGTCATTTTTTCCTTAAAAGTTCAACCATTTGAGCAGGTGTTTGGAATTGATAGCCACAATGTATAGCTTTCTAAACTTTAAGGTATTTAAAAAACATACCTATACTCTTATATAGTACTAATTCATTTAACAAAGGTAAATATCATGATTTCTTTTTTACTAGGAAAATTTAGATACACAAATGTTTTCCACAGCAAAACAAGTTCCCTTAAAATGGTATGTGTAGAGTGTAATAGTAATGAATCAAAGAATTGGCTAAAATCTGGGAGAATCATGGTGTACTTGTCTGATGAAAATGCTTTTACATGAATTCTAAAAGTCTAGCCTAAATTTGCTAGAAAAGAAAGAGAAGTTTGTGCAAAAGAGCTACAGTTTAAAAATATTTGTGTCTAGCTTTGAGGAAATAGTTTTGTAGTGTGGCTAAATTCAAAGAAGTATGAGATAGCAGTGTATCTAAAGAGATAAGTTTTGATCAGCTTATTGATTGTCTGATTTCCTAGACAAGATGTTTTTAATTCATTTAATAGAAAAATATAGAGCCTTTGAAACTTGAGGAAATAATTATAACTTGAACAGAACTGCCACTCCTAAGATATGTAGAAAGATTACTAGTATTCACCATGAGGGAGTTTGGTATGTCAAGAAATTGAAGTTAGAAAAATCAATACATGGAATGGTATCAAATTAAAAAGGTTCTTCATAGCAAAGAAAAAAATCAAGAGTGTGAAGAGAGAGTACAAAATGGGAGAAAATCTTTGGCACCTGCATCTCCGATAAGGCCTTAATTTTCAGGACATACAAAGAACTCATAAAGCTTAACTCCAAACACACACAAATAACCCAATCAATAAATAGGCAAAAGAACTAACCAGACACTTCTCAAAAGAAGAAACATGAACAGTCAACAAATATATAAAAAAATGTTCAACATCTCTAGCAATTAGAGAAATGCAAATTAAAATTACAGTGAGTTGTCAACTCACTTCAGTCAGAATGACAATTATCAAGAATACAAGTAACAATAAATGTTGGTGAGGATATGGGAAAAGGGGAACATTTATATTGCTAGTGGGACTGCAAATTGGTGCAACCACTCTGGAAAACAGTATGGAGATTCCTTAAAAAACTAGGAATGGAAACATCATTTGACCCAGTTATACCACTTCACTGTATAAAAAAGGAGTTAAAATCAGCATACTGTAGTGACGTAGTCACATCAATGTTTATAGCAGCTCAATTCACAATAGCTAAACTATGAAACCAACCTTGGTGAGCTTCAACAGATGAATGAATAAAGAAAATGTGTATATACAATGGAATATTACTCAGCCATAAAGAAGAATGACTTTATGACATTTTCTGATAAATGGATGGATCTGGAGACTATCATGCTAAGTGAAATAAGCCAGTCCCCCAAACCCAAAGGTCAAATGTTCTCTCTGACATGGGGATGCTAACACAAAACAAGGTGGGGGAGAAGGAGGAGGAATAGAAATTCAATGGATTAGACAAAGGGTAATGAAGGGAAGGGAGGGAAGATAGGAATAGCAAAGACAGTGAAATGATTTTGACAAAAATTTCCTGTGTATATATAATTATATACCACAGTGAATCTCAACATCATGTATGTCCACAAGATTGGGATCCTAATTAGAATAAGGTATACTCCATGTTTGTAAAAATATGTCAAAATTCACTCTACTCTCGTGTATAACTAAAAAGAACAAATTTTTTAAAAAAGAAATGATTCCTTTCCAAATCCTTTAAAGGTATATACTAATTTTGTTAAACAAACTTATAATCACTCCACTTCCTAGTTGGGATTTGAATTGAAATTATTATAAAGTAAAATTTAATTGATGAATCAAAAAAAAAAGAAATTGAAGTTAGGGAGTCCAAATTATTTAAATGAACAAAAAATGAATTTCAGTTTCAAAATATGTATATCTATATATAATACTTTGAGTGGCAAAATCCTGGAGACTATTTTAATTAATGTGCTTTAATTCAGCTAAGAATGAAGCTAGAACTATTCCTTTGCTTTTCACAGTTGCTGGTTCAAACACAAAAACAAAAACTAGTAAGAATCCAAAAGGGAAGGTATAAAAATAAGACTAGAAGAAAATATTTCCTTTCAAACTCAGCAAACATATTTTTAGCTTGTTTTCTTGCTCCAATTCTTTCACCAATTGAAACTTTCAATCAACACATACCTAAAATACAAGAACAAACAACCCAAAATACCTATAGTTTATTGAAAATAAGTCAAGTTGTTAAAAAAGATCTCCAATTTATGTTACAGACAATAATCATATTACTCAAGATATCACATGCATTTTTACATTGTGGTTGAAGGGTTTGTGTACTGTAATGATGACATGTGTGAAATGAGATACTGGTTGAACACCTGCGAAACCTGGATCACCTTGAAGAATAAGCTGCCTAGCATATAAATATTTGATTTTACATGCTCAGATTAATAAGTGCAAAATTACAAAAATAAGCAGGCACATATAGACACATGCAGCCACAGATATACACTCTATCAGAATTTCTTTTGAATTTTTAAAACTTTTCCACAAACATTTTGAAATATACAAATATAAAAGCTGAGAGGGATAAGAAATACAAAAAATTACTATAAGTACACAAAAAGTACAATCTAGAATGTGTCCCATTTAACAAGAATATTTACTGATTTTTTCCACAAATCAAAGACTAAAGAAAAAAGAAAAAAAATGAATAAATAAACATGCAGAAGTAATTGTTTTAAATTGAATGTGAGTCAGACATATAATAAACTAACATAAGTTGGCTTTAGTTGGATACTAATTCAAATTGACCAAAAACTTACAAGACTGAGACATTTTGGAAATTTTAATATAACACGGGTATTATAATTTAATAAAAAATCATTGAATTATTATTGGTGAGATAATAGCATTGCAGCTATCTTAAATTCAGAGGGGCATTTGTTATACTAACTTCACATGAATAGCTTTTTCTGTGTTCATATTTTAGACTTTATTTAATCATTATTCAACTCCACAGAGTTATATTTTTTTCAAATATTGTCTGCAAATCAGACTTCATCATTTTATCACAGAATAAAAAGAAGTCATGTGGGGAACTGAGAAAATGGCTAACACTGGTGTGTTAAGCAGTCATAAATTTCAAAAGGTTTAGTTCTTCAAGTTAAATGTATACAGTAAACAACTTTGAAACTCTCATATTTGAAGAAGAATTAATAAAATACTAATATGTCCAACATTTAGGGACACATTTAGAAATATTAAATTACATTTATAAATGCAGATCTTTTTTAAGTTTGACATTTCACTTTTCATGTGTGTGTGTGTGTGTGTGTGTGTGTGTACAGGGTATTGAACCTGAGGAGCTTTACCACTAAGCAGTATCTCCAGTTCTTTTTATTTTGAGACAGAGCTCTTGCCAAATGTCTCACTAAATTGCTGAAGCTGGCCTTGAACTTACAACTTCCTGCCTTTGCTTCCCAAGTTACAGATATGTGCCACTGTCCTGGCTACATTTCACACATTTTTTGAATGTGATTTTAAAGTTGTAATGTTTCTAGAATCCACAAATCTTTGAATTAGATGTACCTGTTTTGAAATGTAGATAATATTTCAAATATGTAACAGCAATCTTTTTCATGAATATATGGCAGTGGTGATAATATTTAAATTTATATATACAGTGACATCAAATCAAACCAATCCAAAACCTGAGCCCCCTTTTCCTCCTCCAATACATACTCTATCACAGATATTGAGGAAGTGATCACACAAGTTCAAATTTACCCAGTAGTCATTATCTTTCTCTACACATTAATAATTCTAAGATGATTATTCTGTATTCAGGAACTCTTCAGATTCCCCTCTTAGCCTGGGGATATAACAAAGTTTTCCCCAAAATGAGATTACTATCTGTTTTTAGCTTAAGAAAGGATCTAAAGGTGGATAAACATTTTCCAAACCATTACTGACAATGAATTTTGTACTTTTAATGTCTTGTTTTTGAAAACAATGTAATTTTAGGCATTTTTTTTTGGCCCCTGGTTGCCACTTTATTAAACAAACAAACAAACAAACAAAAGCCCAAACAAACAAACAAACAAACAAACAGCAGTGGCAGGGTCTGATTTTGTATTTACCCTGCCTGCTTTCCTTGCATCTCACATCTTACCTTGGCCTTCCTGGTAGGAGAGTAACCTCTGTATCAGATACTCTATATTAAAGTTTATAGCCCTTAGGCAAGAGATGTACCAGTATAGAGTGGCTAAAATTGGCTATAAAATGAAAACTTGCTAACGGCATATGATAGTCACACACACACATAAAAAGTTAGTTTCTCTTTGAAAATCCCTACTACAGTTCCTAAAGAATTACTAATTTTTTTTTCAAGCTCTATTGTCATTTCCATACTTTAAGGATAAAATTTGGTCTTAAAATATTTAAAGGAGGTTTATTTTTAAACAGAACAGCATTACTTGGGTATCAGAGAGTTGAGAATGCTCATTTTCCCAAATTTTATAGGAAGCATTCAGATAGACGAGAGGCGAAACAATATACAAGTGTTTTATAGCTAGGTATGTTTGTCTGTTTAAAAATAAATAAATAAATAAATATAAGAGCCAAACAAATAAGAGCACAAAGAAACAAGAAAAGACAAAAATGAAGAGCCAATGCTATGAGAATGAATAAACTTCTCTGAAAGAGTAGTTTGTAGATTTCAAGAAAATGGATTACACAAATTACCTCTGAATTAATTTGAATAAATTATTTGTGCCTTGAGTAAGTAAGAGTGATGATAGTGCTCTAGTGCTAGTTAAATATAAATAATTTTATTTTGTCCTATAAAGAAAACAATCTGCTATCAGTTTTCATGAGATTATCAAAATGGAAACACTGACTTTAGAAATATTAGAATATAGGATAGTAATGCAAAATAATTACAATAAAATTATTTGTTAAAAACTTCATTATTACTGCATTAATGTTTCTATAAACATTCTTGTTCAGGTATTTTCATATAAGTGCATTGCTAATGGATATTAAGGAATGAGATGTTTTGGTCAAAAAAACTGAAAGGTGGAAAGTGCTGTCAATTCATTTGACAAAGAAGCTGTGTTGACTTACACTCCCTTCATTAGTGTAATGAGTTTCACTTGCTCTACCTGCTCTAGTATTATAGGCTGTTTTCATTTTAACCTTTCTGGTGGGTAAGTGGTAGAGAGATGTTGGAGTTTTAGTCTGCATTTCCTTTAGGACTAACAACATCAATCATTCTTTGCAATAGTAATTTCCTATTTGGGTGTCATGTTTTGAAGCACTCTTGTTTATGTGTTCTGCCTATTTATTTTTTTTAATGCCTTAATGTTCTTTTAAAAATAGTTTGTATTTTATTTATAGTTTATTTTTATAGTTGAATCAATGCATTTGTTGATTGTATGTATTCCAAATATTTTTCTCATGCTCTGGCTTACTTTTTATCCTCTTAATGGTATTTTTAAAAACATTTCAACAGTAATATCTTTCTTTATTGATAACCCTTTCTAGGTCTATGTTCACAAATATCTCACATTCCAATACTTTTACTATAGTTTTCTTTATTGTATTCTAAATGTTTTATTGCTTTATTTTTCACATTTAAATCTAAAATGCACTCTGAACTAATTTTTGGTGTGTTATGAGATAAGCGCTAAGAATAATATTTTTGTATATTTAATATCCAAATGATCCAGCCCTGTTTGTCATAATAATTGGGTTCTCCTCACTGCTCTTCAGCTTCTCCTTTCCCGTAATCAAGATTTCTGGTTGATTCTGTTTGAGGATACAAATCTGTTTCATTTGTCTATTTGTTTATACTGTGGTGATACCACAATATCTTACTTAAAATAACTTAGTAGTAAGTTTTTATATACAGTTCATGAGATTATCAAAATGGAAACTCTGACTTTAAAAATATTAGAATTTTGGAACTTGGGGTGTGCTTTTGATTTTTATTTAAGTTTTATGATCAGATTTGTGATATGTATGCACCTATGACCACACTATTTCAAATTAATAAAGATTACATTGAAAATATAAATCAATTTAGAGGATAATTTGCATTTTAAAAATATTCAGTCCTCTATTCTATGAACAGAACATTTCCTTCCATTTATGATATTAAAACTTTTCTCACTAATGTTTTATTTTTGTGTTTAGAAAAAAATATATACCTATTGTGAGATTTATTCTTAGGTATTTTAAAAAATATTTTAATGGTAACATTTATACTATAATTTTGTTATGGTTTATTGTTTTCACATAGAAATATAATTAATTTATAAGATAACTGAATATATAATAAATATTATTTGTGAAATCTAACATTTCCAAATTTGAGATTAGATTAGCATTCAGTATCTTTCATGTAATCTTGATTACCAATGTATTTTTATATCTCTGTTCAAATGCTATAGCTATTTTTCCTTTCATATTTGGCTATTTATATACTGGCTTTTATGTATTGGGTATTTATATTTGGCTTTTATATACTGGCTATTTGTTCTACTAAAATGTTGAATACAATTAATATTAGCACTCATTTTTTCTCTTCTAAATGAAAATCCTAAAATCTAAATTCAATACTTGAATATTAATTTTTGTAAATGTTCATTATCAAATTAATACAATTAATTTATTTTATAAGTTTTTTATGAATGGATGCTGACATCATTTTTGTACTTAATCAGATGCTAGCTTGTTTTATTATTATACTGTTTCATTTATTTATATTTCTATTTCTCATATAAAATCAAACTTGTATTTATGAAATAAATTGAAATTGAACTGCTTTATTATTTTATATATGTGTTTGTGTGCTGGAGAGTATGAATTTCTCTTTCTCTGTCTCTCTGTGTCTCTGTCTCTCTCTATATATGTAGATACACACACATTATATAGATGTGTGAATAGATAGATTAGATAGATGGAGATAGGTAAGATTTAGGATTTGGTAGTTCTTTTCAATATTTGCACTTATTTAGAGAGTGACCAACATTTTTTTCTTTCTGTTTTATTTTTCTTGTATAAGGTTTTTTAAGTCATAAAATTCTTCAAATGTATTTCTTTTGCTCATAACTTAATTTGTAAATAATAATGTAAACATATCAAATATTTTATTTTTAGAGTCTGTAAAATACATAGTATTGTTTGTTCATTTTCTCTTGATGTAAGTATTTCTTTCTCTTCTCTCTTTTCTTTATTTCTTGTTATTCTAGAAAGGAGTTTATAAACTGTATTACATATATTTTCTGAAAAGTGAAAGTTTATTTTTAATCCTTTCATATATTTATTTTCTATCTTACTAATAAATTTCTAGTTCTTTTTTCACTTCAATTTTGTTGATTGTTATTTGCTCTAATTTTTATATATTCTTAAGATAAAACATAAAACGTTGCTTTTCAGCATTTGTTATTTGTTAAATGAAGGCACTTAACAAAATGTTCTACTCTAAGTATTTCTTTAGCTACATTCAAAAAAGCTTGATATATCACATTTTTATTATCATTCAGTTCAAATCATTTTCTAATTTTGGCCATGTGGTGTTTTAAATTGAATTCCTAAAATTCAAATGTTTATCATTTTAAAAGTTATCTTTTAGCTATTTATTTCTAATTAAATTTCACATTGGTCAGAGAATACACTCTTTGAAATTTCAAGTTTTGTGATTTTTTAAGGCTTACTTTATGACTCAGAAGTTGGTTCAATTTGATACAAAATTCCATGTATATATAAAAATATTGTTTATAAAGGAAACTATTGCAATACAACAATCTAGATCTCTTTTTAGAAAGTTGTACACAATAAACTAAAATAAGGAGAAAAAAAAGTATCTCCATCCAAAGAAGGGAGGGGGAATAGGAATAGGAAAAACAGTGGAATGATTCTGACATAACTTTCCTGTGTACATACATGAGACACTGCAGTGAATCTCCACATCATGTACAATGACAAGACTGGGATCCTAATTAGAATAAGATGAACTCCATGTTTCTATAAATATGTCAAAATATACTCTACTATCATGTATGACTAAAAAAAACACAGAATTTTTTTTTTTCAAAATCAAGGCAAAATGATATCTGTATATTGGAGTGAAAAGAGGTAAAGAAATATATGTGTACAAGAATATAATTGATGAGAAAGTAAAAATATATTTGGATAAAACAAATCTTGTGTATTAAGATAAAATTTTATACAAATGTGCCAAAGTAAAAGAAGAAAAGGATAAAACAGTGGTGACTTACTTCACCTCAGTGTTGTGGAAGATAAAATATATAAAAGTTTTACGTGTAAGTGCAGTTGGTTGATTATAATTAAAAATATTATTTAAAAAATAATATTAATGTCTACTTAAAAACTGTTTTTACTTCTTTGAACTCTCTTAGGAGAGAGTTGTGTGATAAAACACACCCACATATGCACATGTGCACACACATGCATACACACACATACACACACCCCCACCCCAACACACAGTCAATCATTCTCCTAATAGCTTATTTAATGGAACTGGTCTTTGCACAACCAGAGATCTGCATGCTTGTTTCATTTGTTCTACATTATGATCAGTAAACAGTGGTGGTCTGTGGGTGATTCTGAATGGCAGTGTACTGACAAAGGGAGAGAGGATTGCTCATCAAGCACATGCAAATTGATCTCACAAAAGGCTACTCAAAGTAGTCAGGCTTCACCACTATAGGCACTTTCTCAAGATACATTATCAATCCTACGGGGCTTCTTCAAAGAGAATTTGAATGAATGTGCAACCAGCTCTGGTTTTTGGTGTTAACTCAGTAATGCACCATGTTGTATTTACTTTCCTCTCTTCATTCAAATTTTGTTCCATCCATCTCTTGTTTCCCTGGATCTGTTAACACCTAGTATTAATATGTTAGGTGTTGACTTAAGTTCTACTTAGGGAACACTATCTAAGGGAACTTGAAATAGCAATTTAAATATAATTGTTAAAAATGATTTTAGGAACATTTAAGAACAGAGTATAGCCTATAAAACTTTGATTAGAATATCGGGAGAATTTTACTTAATTTTTAAATGGTCATATTAAAAAATAATATTGTATAGAACAGCCATTTTGAAAGATGAATAATGTAAAGGTGCTTGACTCTTACTAATATTAGTTAAAAATAACAAAAATTGATTAATACCGTATGTATTTTAATTTATTAAATTAAATATTTAATATATGATTTTAGTACAAATATTTATTTCAGTAAAATAAAATTTAACAGTTTGAAAATAAAAGGCTCTATAAACAAATATATAATATATAATATCAAAAGTATATAGATTAGGCACTAGTAATGAGCATATAATAAAAATAGTACAGAAAAAGAGCTTATATTAAATTTATTCTATAATATTGGTTGAAATTAGTACTTTTCAGTTTATAATGATCTAATTAAAAGGAGACTAAAATGGACATGAACATCTTATATCATTTGCCAAGTGGTTTACTAGATAAAGAGTTAACTGAAAACAGCTAAATCTATAAAATAAGGATAAAATATAGATGCATGTATATCTGATATCAGGACAGGTAATTACTTTAAAACATGATGACAATTGGGCAAATCATTACTATACTGACACCTAATGAACTGTGCTTCTTAATGTAATGCCTTTGGGTGGTTTGTGATTCCCACATCACAGTGATTTGAGTCAACTAATGGGACATTAACAAATATATCCTAAAGGCTTAATTAGTCATTGTATAGGATCCACTTAGAAACCTTTCCTGTTGGATCCCCTTGCCTTGGATTCAAGTTACCATACTGGAGAAATTCAAATCACAAGGAGAGTCCAGCAGAGAACCAAAGTTCTCTGGTAGATGGATAAGCAGATCTCTCCAACAATAGCTACCCTTAATTGTTAGTACTGAGAGAGAATTAAATGGAATATTGAGTATTCCATCATTTAATTCCAGATAACTGCAGTGTCAGCCTGATGATGAAATCAATCAACACAGAGAATCATGAAAGATAATAAATTTGATAGATAATAAATAAACCACTAAGATATGGGGATTATTCAGTAGTCAGAGATATATAACCAGAGGAAAGAACTCATACATTTTTCTCTTAAAAAATGTACAACATCTACACTTAAGTAAATAATCTCAGGGAAATACTTGTTAATCTGACAAACAAGTAGTTAATAACATCTTTATCTAAAGTATATTCAAATAAATTTTAAAAATAATAAACCACATCTTATTGGTTCATACCATACTTTAAAATGCCATAAGTTCTGGTGGAATTTAAGATCAGGAGGCCCAACCTATTAGACATTCCATATGCATCAATCCATAGTTTTTTTGGAATTAGGGATTGAACCCAGGGGCACTTAACTAGTGAGCCACATCCCCAGGTCTTTGTTGTATTTTATTTAGAGACAGGGTCTTGCTAAGTTGCTTAGGGCCTCACTAAATTGCAGAGGCTGGCTTTGAACTTTCAATCATCCTGTCTCAGCCTCCCAAGCCACTGGGTTTACAGGTGCATGCCATCATACCCAGCTTCAATACAGTTTTTAGTATTCCATATGTGCTGTGCTACTAATAACAGCCTGAAAGTAAATTAGGAGAAAGAGATAAAGAAACAGAGAGACATTTTTGCAAATGTTAATATTTGCTAGAAAATGTATCTTAAAATACAAAAAGAAGAAAAAAAAAGTAGATACCAGATTACATAAATAAATTTGGGTTTCATAATAACTGATGGAATTGCTTTCTTTAATGGATTTTCCACATCATCTACAACAAATATGCACTATTTATAAGTTAAGAAATTAAAAAGTTAGAAATGTTTTAAATATCAGTTGGAAATGTTTTAAATATTCAAGATTGATTCTTAGTTTCAAATTCAGTCCCAATATATATATTATTCTCTGATCAGAATATATTTCTTAACAGGAATCTCACACAGGGTATTGAGGGCATGTTCTCTGTTTGAATTCAACTACAGAAGTCTGTTAATTAGGGTCACATGAGAGGTGAAATGGTTTTGAATTGACTGTCAACTTCCACTCTATGACAAAGTAGAAAGAGGTTAGCTCATGTTAAAAAAATAATTCTACTCAATATTCATAATGTGTTTCAGACTCTCATGTGGATTGTGTGTTTAATATTTATTTTGAATAAGCATATTTTTATGTTTTTATTAATATTCTCCCAATATTATTTGATACTTCTTTTAAAAATATAAGGGGTACGAACAGACTGAGAAAGGAAGACAAAGAAACTAGGTTTCTACTTCCCTCTCCGTATTCACTGTTTATTTCTATACAAAAAATGTTTTTAAAAGTTAATTTGTTGTCACCTTTTCTAAGAAGATGAATGAAAAATTCTATTTTGACTTATGTCATGTTTTATTACATCTACTTTGCAAGGTTGAGAAGAGAGAAAATGAGTTGTTGACAGAACAGAGAGAAAACAAGGGCAAGCTAAGCAGCTCTTTGAGTCCTTTCATATGCAATTCTGCAGTAGATGATTACAAATTATTTAAATTATTGCCAATCAATAGAAGATGGAGCATACCCAGGAGTTCTGAATACTGGTTAAAGCTCATTTTTTAAAATGAGCATCTCCTCATTCCAAACTAAGAAACAATATATTATTTACATAATTACTTTCTCTATTAATATGACAGAACACCTGTGAATTCTAACTATGCATTTAAAATAACTTCTGCCAAAATAAAAATTAATTTTTCAGTTTGATAACAGGGTTGATATCATCTCAATTCATGAACATCTGCCATTTCACAGGACTGTTCTTCTCCTTCAAATTATACAGATAAAAAAATATAATGCCAGAATTCTGGATAGAGCTTTCCAGCAGGCCATTCTGTCAGTGTCTCCAGCTGACCACTTCAAAAATGTCCCTTGCCTCATAAGTCATTCTGGAAAATATCTAATCACATCTAAATTATTAATAGCTGTGGTATCAGTTAACAATTATTGTATCCACTAATAAAGCTGAGCCCCTCAGTACTTAAATTTTCATAAAATCCCTATCTATTGTAAATACAAAAAAAGAAATTTAGGGATATATATATATATATATATATAACATAAGTAAAAATTTAAATTTAGGGATATATATATATATATATATATATATATATATATATATATATATATATAACATAAGTAAAAATTTAAATTTAGGGATATATATATATATATATGTAAAAATTAATGTGGTTTTTAAAAAAACTAAGAAAAATATCAATAATCTGAGCAAATAGTTTGTCTCTCCTTTTTCACTTCTTCCTGTTCTACAAATGTTACAATTCTTGGACTTTGTGTAAACAAAAAGGATGGAAATGAAGTAGGATGAAAAAAAGAAATGAAAGTATCCAAGATTCCTATTCTTACCTCATATATTAATGTTTATGGTAATTAAAAGTTCAATGTTGTAACAAATTGCATAATGTGTTTATTCCTGCTTGTATGACTGCACATATTGCCTTTACTCATTTCATTTTATCAGAGATTAACAAAATAAAACTATTGAGGTACATTTTTACAGAAATATAATAAGTACTATTGTTTTAGATAAATTTTTCTGACTGGATTAGATTTTGATAGACCTTGAAAATTTTTGTCTATTTATGATAATATATAAAATACTTTTACAATTACTTGTTAACTGTGTTTGATTAATATATAAAGATATTTTGAATTAATATTTGAACCATTGCTTTGTTTTTCAGGCACCATCTACCCTGAAATTTTTTGTCTATTGAATAAATATCTTAAATATATAAGAATTATTGATATTCAGCCAAAGATGATGAAAATAGACATTTACATGAAAATCTGGTAAAAAGAATCAAGTAAGAACCTACTATATATTTGTCCTTCCAAACATCCATTTATCCTTCCATTCTTCCATTCATCCAATGCTCACTCTTATCATATATATTATACAGAGAGAAAGAGAAATATATACCCATCAATCTTATCACTCTATATAACACATACATAGAGAGATGATATATCATGATACATATAACTAGATGATTTAACATTTCTTTCTATATATCATCTTCTAATTCACTTATGTATCAGTATAATGACTTAGTTTCCCTGAAGATATTTTTTCTTGGGGAAAATTTGAGGTCATTTTTCTTACTGTCAGATTCAATAAATCTTGACTGAGTGCCTACTCTACCAGGGATTTTGCCAAAGTGCAGAAATACTTAGGAAAAAATGTAATCATGTCATTCCCAACATATGGAGCAAACTTTAGTGGAAAGACTGATGTAAGCATAATTTTAATTGATATTGATAATTAGCACAAAGCAAAATTATCATTATATTATTTTAGGCCAAATCTGCATTATGAAAATATTCCTCTAGCAACTATGAGAAGAATAAATTGGAAGAAGCAAAAGTGGGTGTTAGAAAGTTTAGGGAGTTCCTATTACTTTTAAACTCTTCTCTTATCATCCTTCATTACTGGGATGCAGATCTGAGGGCAAAGTCGTTTGGATCTACTAATAGCCAAAAGTGGTATTGATGCTTTTGCAGACATTTTCTGATCTATGGCCTGGATTCCAGTTTTGTTTGAAATATTATTAATTGATAGTATTGTTGTATAACATGTTAATATTATTAATTATTAATGATATAATTTGTTATTTAAATATAATAAAATATTTGTTAATATTAAATGTTATACAATATTAAAAATGTTATTAAATATTAAGCTCTGATTATTTGTTTCTTGTCTCTTAAAACACATTGTAAACTCTGTATGGCACATTGCAAAATATATACAATATAATAATTGCTGTCTAAATAAATAGAAGTGTGAAAGTTCTTTGTCTAATGCAGCATATTTTATAGGCTTAAATTCTCCTAGAACTCACTGCGCATTTTGGAAACAAATTTTGTCAGCCAAGATGCTCTCATTAATGTGAGACTCAGTCACAAAATCAAATTTTGTCTGTTCCATATACTATTCTGGACTTCCTGTTCTCACTCAGTCCCTGGTTTCCAACTTGCTCTGATCTGATATTCTTTGTGCTTATGAGAGGTGACTGTAAAAATTTTAAGTATTATATAACTGTGTTTAATACCATTATTATATATTTGCATTTGCATAAGGAATTATGCAAATAGTATATTAAAATTTGGCATATCTATCTTCCTACCAATCAAATATAGCATTGTACACTAGTCATTATTTCCAGTATTCTGTTTTGCCTATGATTATAGTAAAATATTTTTCACATTATATGTGCAAAATAGTTCTACAGAAATACCATTATGTACTTTTTTATTGATGATTTACATGTGAAATCATCAATAAAAAAACAGTTTACAAAACATGCAAGGATGCTATTACTTTGACAGGTAGTATGAATTAGGACAGAATCATGAGAACACTATGTGCTTCTGCATTACTTAAGCTGTGTGTACTCACTACACTCCTATAACTTAAAATAGCTATGCTTATTTAAATCTAATTTTGCATCATAAATGTATTCCTAGACTGAATTATTTATGCCTCTGTTCACAAACAACATTTCAATACATCATACAGTAAAGTTAGAGGGAATATTTGGATGAAATATCATTTCATTAGCAGCATTTTTATATGATATTCAAGGTAAAAGTAGAACCCTGTTCATATTCAGCTTCTCCTTCATTTTCTCAGGAATTCAGCAGAGAAAAATGTGAAGGACCTCTCAATTTACTTAGATTTATTAAAAAATGATTGCATTTTTATGTGTATAAAAATATAAATCTATTTATTTAGACCCTCACCATCATCCTTACTATAACACCTATAGTTTCTAATTTCAGTAGATTAGAGAATATTTAAAGGAAACATGGTAAGCCTAATGCCCTTGTCTATGTATATGTAACCATAAAAATGAAGTCCATTTCACAGAGCAGCAATACTGTTTAACATTATTTATGGATATCTATAGAGGAAACAGCATATATTTGAGTTGATACTGCTTAACAAAAGCTATCTCTTGCTAATGGACTGAACCTCAGTAGAATAATGATATTATTTCTAGCAAAAAAGTTATTGCATCTTTCTCCAAGTAACTATACCACTTATAAGCATGAGTATAAATGATGTAGCTTCTTAATATCAAAAGAAAAGTTTCCCTGTGTTCAGTGAGAAACACATCTTGCTTTTCTCCCAGGGGGAAGTTATGATACTGTCTTCCCACCCTCATGAAGTTGTCTGTGGCCATATGCTGGTTTGTCACTAAAGTAGGAAGAAAGAGAATTGTATTACTTGCAAATAGTATCTTTAAGAACCAGTGAACAGTTTCATAGTATCAGGTTTTTTTTTTTTTTCCTCTCAGTGTAGGGACTGCTGTGCAAGTGCACTCTCCCTCTCTCTTTCTCTCTCTATGTGTGTGTATACACACACTTCATGAGGGTGGGAAGACAGTATCACAGCAGTCCCTACACAGTCAGACAAGTAGACATCATGCTGTTACACCATTGAGAGGTTTGAAGGTACAACAGGTTTATTTATTCCAGCTGATAACACCAGTATTCTATATTTTAATTTCCCTATAGATCAGCATGCATCTTTCAATAACAGGAGACATCACCATGAGTCTTACTAAAAGATGTTAAAACCTTTACTGCATAAAGTATAACAATTCTAAACAAGGCACAGCCCTGAAAGGGAACACTAAGCCTGAAGTTAAGGTACCTTCTCATTCTGGTCTATGTGTACCTGATCTTTTTTAGGAAGAGTTAAAAGAAGCTGGGCACAGTGGTACACACCTGTAATCCCAGGGACTCAAAGTCCTGAGGCAGGAGGATCTCAAGTTTGAGGTTTTATTAAAAATAAAAATAGTTCTAGTAACTCTTACATTTAAAAGGGTGTGTCTTAAAACAAAGAAATTCATAATAGGTCTTTGAGAGTCTGAAGAGGTAGGTAGAACAAACAAGACTGGATGAATAAAACAAACAAAAATATCTAATATTAAAATATCTAATATTTTAAAAATGTAGAGTATAGTGGCGCATGCTTGCAATCCCAGAGGCTCTGGAGGCTAAGGCAGGAGGATTTCAAATTCAAAGCCAGTGAGACCCTGTCTGTAAATAAAATACAAAATAGGACTGGGGATGTGGTTCAATCCCCAATATCCCCTCTTCCCCCAAAAAAAGGATGAACGAATATTCATGTCTGGTAAACAATACTGTTTCAGCCAACCTTTTAAAAACTCATCAAGGAGAAATTTTAAGATTATTTAAGCATCATGAGAAGAAAAATTCAGGGATTTAAGAAAAAAGGAAGAAAGAAAAAAAAGAAAACATGAAAATGAGAAAATGAAAGAATGTGCGTGTGTCTGTGTGTGTGTGTGAAAGGGGGTGGGGAGGAATTTAAGTTGTTTTTCCTAAAGTACAGTTTTCACAATCACTAGAATTAGCCGCCATCAGTGTCATTAGCACTGTCACTTACACTTTAGCAATGCCCAAGGGGTCTTACCTTTCTACATAATCTAGGAGCCGGGAACAGTGGTTTGAAGCAGGAGCATCATGACCACCTACTGCATAAAGAAAACCGTCACATGTGGCCACTCCAACACCCCCTCTCCTCTTACACATCGGAGCACACATGTTCCACTTATTTGTATGAGGATCATAGTATTCCATTGAACTCAAACAGGAACTGCCATCACGACCCCCAACTGAATACAACCTAAAAACACAATTGGAAAAACATGATTTAATATCACAGTCTGGGTGACAAATTCAGAAAAGAGAAATTTCTCTAAAAAACAAATTTCTTCAAACGTGAGCTTCAAGTATGTTAAAAGTACATTATTTCACATGGAGATTTTGTTAAAGACTCTACAAATGAGTACATCTATCCTCAGTACCTACTATACTAATATGCTGTGTACTAGTTGAAATAAAAATAAATATAATATTTTAATCTCTATGTTTTCTAGAATCTTAGAATGACTTAAATCATTTATGGCTGAGGTAATTAGTATTACTATATTAAACTTAATAAACACTGAGGACTAATTATTAAAATATAGAATAAGATATAAGAAAGTACCCTAATCAGAATTGATTTGGAAGTGTATAAATCATGCCTGATCCTTGTGTTCCATCCCCCAAATTTAAGAAACTAAATAAAAAGAATAATCCTAACAAATATTGTCATAACAAACTTTCTTAGCTAAACACAAGATTTCCAGGGGAAAAATGTATACAATGATGTTAGCCTGATTCAATATTACTGAAACTTAATACATTCATTTTGTTATGTTTATTTAAATAATGAGAAGTATGTCAGGAACCCAGGAAAATAAGCTGTACATCATAACTGGCACTTATACCTTTAAAAATACTAATTTGGGTGAAAACAGTCATGAAGTTTCCATCCTGTGATGGAAGTTGGTATGGTGTTGCAGTTATGTACCCATTTCTTCCCTACATGGAAGCCACATACCATGCAAAGTTCTGTGAACATAACTATAAGTAAAACAAGAGAAAAATCCCTGCTTTCAATGCTACTGATGTATTGGGGTGGGAGAAGTAGACATATAAAATAAACATTTATGACATATAAAATAAACATTTATATACTACTGTGGAGGGGAGCTGAGTGATATAGGCCTGAGAAGCAGAGTCGGGAATGCAATAGATGGGAGGAGGCATTGTTGTTGGAATGTAAAATAATCAAGGAAGATCTCACTTTCAAGGTGACATTTACAAGAAAATAAAATAAGTGATTGGAGATGAATGCAAGAATATCTGGGGGGCAAAAGACCACAGGCTAACTAAACAATTAGTGCCAAGTTTCAGAAACAGAATAAAGGCAGTGGGGCTAGAGGAAAGAATGAGGCTGGAGTGGCATTTGGGGTGAGAAGTGGTAGTTTAGGGTGAATGGCAGCTTACACAGGCACAAGTAGATATTTCCCCTCAGTGAAATGGGAAGCCACAGAGTAAAGGAAATGATATGATTGCTTATGTTTTGATGAAGCGGTATGTTGTAGAATTTTTCCTTTTCTATCAGTATTTTGCCTAATTTGTAGTCTTTTTTTTTTTTTCCTGTACCAGGGATTGAATCCAAGGGCACTAATCATTGAGAAACACGCCCAGTCCATTTTATTATTTTATTTGGAGACAGAGTCTTCCAGAGTTGCTTAGGGCCTCTCTAAGTTGCTGAGGTTGACTTTGAACTCAAGATTCTCCTGCCTCAGCCTCCTGAGCCACTGGGATTATAGGTCTGTGCCACCATGCCAGCCAGGCATGTAGTCTTAATTCTACATTTTTCAGTTTCAAAATAAATGCATTTGAAGAAAGTATTATTTAGTGTATAAAATCATTCAGATTATAGATTTATAAATTCATGCTCTGATATTACTTAATAATTTTAGGATATTATGTTTAAACTGATTTCAAATCCTGGAAACATTTTTTTAAAGCTGTTTATATTTCTCATATATATATATGCCTGCCATGATAAAATGTTTCTGATTTTCCAAGTGTTTCTTTTCTGAATGTAATACCTCTTTGCTTGATTACTCACAAGTTGTCTACTGGCTCTCAATCTTGCATTATGTTGAAATTAACCAATAAGAGCATTTTAAAAGACAAGTATTGGACAATTTAGCTTGCAAAATCACCCAGAAGCAAACTAATTATTCACTCAGAAGTTGTTATCATCCTAAACATTTCATAAAATCTGGACCTCATTTATTTGTTTCATTTAAGATCTAAAGAAAGTATACTGATCTTGAGATATTTCTTAAGAGTAACTAAGTTTATTTTGCATGAACTTAATTATTATGTGATTGTCTTTCTGTAAGACTTCTGGAACAGTCTATGGTAAATATTTTAGATATAAAAAAGGTATCAATCAATTTTTGATACTGTTTTAAAGAAAAGGTTCACTTCAATCTGCTCTATTTATTAACATATATTACATTAATTAATTATACTCTTTAGTTATCTGAACCTAGCATTGCTGACAGATGATAATAAAATAACTCCATGTTATAATATATCATAATATATCATACTTATTTTTATTCTCTGGAATTATCTTAAAATGGTAAATTACATTAACAAATATGTAACAAAATATGTATAAAAAATGATACCATATGACCCACTGAGACTAAATCATGAAGAAATATAAAGTCCGAACAGACCTATATATAAACTAGTATCAGTAAGATATATGTCCATTCAGATTTTGGAGATTGAAACAGTAATAAAAACCTTCCAACAAAGAAATATACAGGACTAGAGATGGTTTCACTGGTAAAACTCTCACACACTGGTAAAATCTCACACACTGTAAGAGTTAATGCCAATTATGCCAAGACCTTCCAAAAACAAGGAGGGAACACTCCTAAATATTTTATGAGGCCAGAATTACCCCAGTATCAAAGCCAGGAAAGACAAGAAAGCTAGAGACCAATATTCTTGATGAACATAGGTTAAAAAATCCTCAACATAGTATCAGCAAACTAAATTCTACAGCACAGTAAAAGGCTTATATACCATGATCAAGTGGGATTTACTCCTGGGACTCAAAAGATGTTTCAATACATAAAAGTTAGTTAAAGTGACCCATACACCATATTAACAGTAAGTCTAAAAGTCACATAATTGTCTCAAAACCAAAAAGAAAGTATTCTACAAAATTCAGCACATTTCACAATAAAAAAAACTCTCAATAAACTAGGAATAGAAATAAACCACTTAATAAAAATTAGGATATTATGCATTAAACCAAATTTATCCAATGAAAAATCTACTTATTATGCAGGTGAAATCAGTGAGTTAATAAACATCTCACATTCTTTTCTCCAAGAATATAAGAATTACAAGATGATTAATTAAACATACTGCTTACCTTATAGAAATATTATAGCATATTTTTAGCTATAACATATGTATTAGCATATGTTTTATATGTAAACAAAATATTTCTGCAAAGTTCACAGGTTATCTTATCATTGACTTATTTGGTTTAATTACACATATTATGAATCCTCCCTAATAATATCCATTAATACAGGGTTTACACACTTAAGAAATTCATGTGATGCCTCAATAAAAATGAAATGATATTTGACAGTTCTTTTCATAAACTAATACTGATATAGACTAGCTATTATGTTGCAAATTACTTAATAAAGCCTAAACTACATTATTGATGTTTGTTTTCATTTGATATATAAGGTATCCTTTTCATGTTATTCATAGTATGATATGTCATACATATAAAAAAGCAATTATCATAATTTCAATAACATAAAATATCAAACCTAAGGACATTTAATTAACAGTAGAAAATGCATTGGAATTTTCTGCACAAAAGTACTTGAAAAGGAAATTAGAAATTGCAATGCATATAAAACAATAACAATGTCCTTAATGATGGCTGTTTCCCAAGTCATCATTAAAACCATGAGATGTATTCCCACATTTGAAAAAAAATGTATCGCGTACTTTATGAATATATGGAATCAATTGACCTCATCTACTTTCCACTTCTTGTAATCCAAACTAAGAATAAATGACTAACAACTAGAATGTAGCCTGGTATAGTGGCACATGCCTATAATCCTGTCAACTCAGTAGGCTGAGACAGGAGGGTCCCAAGTTTGAGACCAGCCTCAGCAATTTAGTGAGATTCTGTCTCAAAATATGAATAAAACTTTAAATTTAAATTTAAATAATGGCCTGGATATTTGACTCAGTGGTAGTGCACTCTGAGTTCAATCCCTAGTACAAACAAACAAATAAAATTGTTTAGTTTTACATTATAGTTCTCGAGAACTATAATGTAAAACTAAACAATATTATTCTAATTAACTCTTAACATTTTAAAAACAACCATAGCATAGAAATAATATACTCTTAGCAGTTAGGATGAATGCTCCAATATGCACACTGACTGTCATAAAAAATGATCTAAGGTTATCATCCCTCACTCACTATGTATTCCCTCATAGACTGATTCCCTGCTTTCTTTCACTAAGACAACAAATTAGATGTTGAGAGTCTGAAGAGCCAAGAAGAGTCTAGTGCTGCAAGTAAATACTCTGACAACATAGGAAGTGGCATCTGACAGTTTCATAGCAAGAGAGGAAAGGTGACATTTCAAGTTAGAGTTGAAAGATGAGTAACAATTTGTAACATAAAGAAAAAAGGAGGAAGCATTACGTACAGGGAAAGCTTATGTGTAAAGACAAGGGTCATGAAAGGTCATAGCCGGTGATATATAAAGATTGGCAGATATATCATTCTTATGGAAGTGGTGATAGTGAAGGACAGGAAGAGATGCAGCTGGTAGGATGAAAAGATTAGACTGAGAATAAAAGGAGTTTTATGTTAAGCTATGGAGTTGTGATTTCATTCTTAGGCAACGAGAAAAGGACAGAAATACAACATTTTTAGGGGTCATTAGTTTCCTAGTTCAGCTTGTTACAAATATTGACCAGCATATACTTTGAATGCTAGGAACTGGCAGGAGATTCAAAAATATCCTTAAGTAAACTTTTTTAGAAGTCTCCTGAAAATAGAAAAGAGTTGAGTTTTCCCTACTATTTTTCATAACTGTTTGGTCAGCACCTATAAGTTATGTTTTACAGTTTTAATCAGTTTTACACAGTGTTTAGACACCAAGTTTCAGTGCCTTGATACCTACTTATCCAAGATAATACTACTCTGGTATATATAATACTATTCTAGTATGAACTATACAGCAGTTCTAGGAAATACATCTTATATTCAGTAAGCTGTGTCCAAATCTGTATTAAAGTGGCTTTGTGCTGGGGAATGGTGGTACTTATCTGTAATCCCAGTGACTTAGAGGCTAAATAGGAGGATCACAAGTTCAAGGCCAGCCTCAGTAACTTATAGAAACCCTAAGCAACGTAATGAATCCCTGTCTCAACATAAATAAATAAATTAACAAATAAATAAATAAAAAAAGAAAGAAGAAAAAGTGCTGAGCTATAGTTCAGAAGTAAATTATCCCTAGGGTAAATCCCCAGTACTCTCCCCCCAAACAACAACAACAATAATAAAAACACCAACAACAACGGAATATGATTTTGCAGATGTTAAGGCCCAGGATACTTTTCACTTTTTCTTTTTTTTGGGTACCAGGGATTGAACTCAGGGCACTCAACCACTGAGCCAATCCTATTTTGTATTTTATTTGATGACAGGGTCTCACTGAGGTGCTTAGCATCTCGCTTTCAAAGCCGGCTAAGGCTGGCTTTGAACTTGAGATCCTCCTGCCTCAGCCTACCAAGCTGCTGGGATTACAGGCATAGGCCATTGCACCCAGCTTCACTTTAAATTACATAATCTCTAGAGTATGACTCTATCAATAATGTGATGATTCTGAGATTTTAACCCCACAAGTTATACAAGCTAGGAAGTTATAGTTTCAGATGCTGGAAGAAGGCATAGTCTCCTGGTCCCAGAGAAATGCCTTCATCACTTACAGTACAATAGGCAACATGAGTTTCATGTTCATGTTGCTTTCCCTTGACCCCAAAGGCCCTCCAGGGTGATTCACAGAGATTGAGGCAAACACTGCACATATAATGAGTCTATTTCACTTTTGAGAAATCTCAAATTTAGGAAGGGCTATTTTTTAAAGAGAGTTGCCAGCAAATCTACTTGAACTTTGTCCTGAAGGGAGATATTATTATTATTCAAGGAACAAAGCTGCTCTCAGCTGTAAAGGAAGACATTATTTCCCCATCTTTTATTGATGTTAGACATACAAATATCCTTGGAAATATGGTGTAAATAAAAATTGTCAAAATTTCTTGCTTGGAAAATATGCAGAAATGTTAAAACTCCATGGAGATTTGTCCATTAACCCTCTTGTCCTGAGCCATCATAGTCTCAGTTCAAACAGCTGGAGGAAGATGAGATGGAAGAAGAAGCACAATATTTCCTTTAAAAGTCTTTTATGGTGCACAACTTACTTCTCACATAATTTTTTCAGAGCTTAGATATATGATAATTCCTAACTGGTAAAATGTTGGAAAATATTCTTTTTATTGTAGGTGCCCTTATCCTTCAGAAGTAATTGGTGTTTATAATATCATATAAAAAGGAGTAAATGAGAATTGGAAGACAATTAGAAGTTTCTACCAGAAAACTTTCCAGCCCTATGTGCCATTTTGAAATTGTATTTACTGTATCCTAGGTAACTTTTTACTAAATGTGTAGGGTTATTTGTACTCATCTCTCATTAATAAATGCAAGTATATCTCATTTGAAAGTATTCACTGATCTCACATTGTCTCGTTCCCTGAAATTTATAACTGTACTCTGGGTTAAATTATTTATTATTTTGCATATTTTGCCAATCATACATACTTAAAGGGTGGGTATAGAAAAATTTTCCAAACCCTTTTCTAAATATTCAGAGATTTTGTTAATTAGCTTGTGGATTAAATACAATTTTTTACCCACTGTATTTCATTACTCAGAACAAAAGCTACCAGAATCTCACAATCCTGGTTGTGCAACACCTCTGAAACAACTCTCTAGATCCAGAATTCTGGTTCCTTTGTTTCCTAATCAATGGAAAATTCTTTAATCTAATCCCATGAGGAAGCTTTTAGAACCTGATGTTAGAGTACTTCTGCATTGCCTTTGTTATAGTTAAAGCTTTGTCCCAGGGTTTCATAAACTGACTTCCAGACCACTCACATATAATCGAATCAAGCCTTTATTGAAGCACACTGGTGGCAGCTGACCAGAACATAAAGCTGTTCCCCTGATCAGCCCCGAACAATTGCAAGGGCACTCCTTATAAGCCTGAAAACCGCAAAAGGGATGTTCGGGGGGTCTAGCCAATGCAAGCAAGCCAGGTTACAGAAGCGGGACGACAGTGCAGTCAAGCAGAGGGAAGCCTAACCAATCACAGTTAGCCCAGTCACCCCAGTTATAGAAACAGAGCCCCGTTACCCTAGTTACAGAAACAATACCTCATTAGGTAGTTCCATGTTCCTAAAGGTTTTTATAGCAAAAGGAAAAGAACATCTTGCTCCAGTCATGACTCTTCTACTTGGCATGGTTGTTTTACAGGATGAAGTCATAAAACAAAATGGAGTCACATTTGCTCCTACTGTCATACCTTTCAGTAAACTTTTTCATGCAAGGTACTTGTTAGAGCCCCTGACAGGGCAGTGAGCAGGATTTCATGAAGTTTGCAACAGGTTATATGATGGCTTTTGTTCCTGCTTACCAAGAAATGTTGGTACATGTTGTAAACTCAGCCTGAAACTTGCTGCCATTATAACATACAGGTTAATAAACAAAGTTATGGGTTGAAGCCTAATACAGAACATCAAAATTTAATTATTACCCCTTATTTACTAACATAATTTGACAATTATAGATATGCAAATTAATACAAGTAAATTCACCATATCCCCAAACTTAGTAAAATTCACCAACCTAAAACCTGGTAGATGGACACATCATTCTTCTTTCACGGTCCTTGTCAACTCCCTCTCTCCACCTATTAGAATCCTGCAGCTTCCCTTTTCTTTTGTGGCTATTCCCTGTTTCCTCTAATATGATGTTAGCTCCTTGAGGGCAGACTTGAGTTATTTTCTTTGGTATATTGCCATAAGCTGTACCTGTTTGTGCAATTTGAATAAATAAATAACATCATGGTTTCCCATTTTAGAAAAATGAAGATTCATCTATAAAAACTACTTGATGAAAAAAAGCTCCTCTTTAGGTTCTACTGAAATAAGATTTTGACATATGGCAGTGAAAAGTATTAACCATGTCTCTTGTGAACACAAAAGAAAGATAAATTTAAATTATGTGAATTAGAAAGGGGTTCATGGAAAAATCAAAGCCTAAACTAGGCTTTAGATGGTCAAAAATACTGTAAGTATTTCCATTTAGGATTTAGGCAGAATAAATCTTAACATATATATTTAATATTTCTTGACACGATGTTCTCAAGTGCAATAAAATGAGTCTTATTAGTATTGATCTTACCACAGGGAATTTAATGCACTTGAGGGACTAGAGATATATTAGGTTATTGGCCTAGAGAGTTTTCAGATGTAAGCAACTTATATTTGAAGCAAACATTTGATCAGGTGAACATCTGAAGAAAGGAACTAAGTTGTTTTAGTCAGATTTTTCACTGCTGTGACTAAAGGATCTGACCAGAACAACTATAGAGGAGGAAAGTCTCTTTGAGGGCTAAAAGTTTCAGAGGTCTTAGTCCATAGAAGACTGGGTCCATTTCTTGGGGCTCAAGGCGAGGCTAAACATCATGGTGGGAGAGTGTGGTGGAGGGAATCAGCTCACACTGTGATCAGGAAGCAGAGAGTCCACTTGCCAGATACAAATATATACCCAAAACCATGCCCCAATTTCCATCTCTTCCAGCCACACCCTACTACTTCAGTTACCACTCAGTTAATCCCTATCAGGGGATTAAATCACTGTTTGGGTTAAGACTCTTACAACCCAATCATTTCTCCTCTGAACCTTCTTGCACTGTGTCACATGTGAGTTTTGGGGGTATATCTGACATCCAAACCATAACATAAGTGGATGGTGGGAAGAGGTCAGTGCAGTTACTGCTGTTAAAAGAAAAGTGGGGTCAGAATCCAGGCAGAAAGATGAGTATATGAAAAGGCAAACATGTGTGTGAGCAAAGTGTGTTCAGGGAATCTGAACAATTCAAGTAGAGCTGGGATAGCAGGTGTTTGTAAGGCAGATAATGAGAATGACAACTGGATAAGAAAAGAGTGGTCTGTATCTAAGGCATCACATTTCAGACTGAGAAGTCTGAAAGCAACTATGCTAAGTGTGAGAAGTAGAATGAATTGTTTGCTGTTACTATACTCTGTAGTTCTAAAGCATGATTTATCAAGAAATATTGTAATATATCTTAGCCAGTCTACTATTGTAGTGGGAGTCTAATAATTTTATAGTATCTTTAGCAATTATAAATTATTTTTTAACTACAGCAAATAGTTACAAAATTAAAATGGAGCCATGTCACTCCCCTTTTAACATTTCACAACATCTTTACCTTGGCCTGTGGCTGCTATATGACCTGGAGCATGCCTTTCAGTCCAATTGTTTCTGTCCACTCTCTCGCATCATGTCCCAGGAAAGATTTTCTAACTTTTGTTTGCATTTCATACTCAGAAACATGACACAAATTATTTTTCCTCGTTGGAATGTTTCCTTGTTGGAAATCTGATATCCATAAAACCCTGGCTGAAAAACCATTTCTTCTAGTAGAGAAATCATAAATTTCCTGAGTTCATTAGTAGCCAGAAGTGATTCAGTAAATGAACACACTAATTTTTTTCTTTCTCTTCTTTTATAGATGTGTGAGACTAAGAGTAAATATCATACAATTTGGGGTTTCAGACTTAAGAAAAAAGAATACCAAAACTTGAATATAAAAATAGAAATAGAAGGGCTGGGGTTATGGCTCAGCGGTAGAGCACTCGCCTAGCACCTGTGAGGCCCTGGGTTCCATTCTCAGCACCACATAAAAACAAATAAAATAAAGGTTTGTGTGAAACTACAACTAAAAAATAAATATTTTTTTAAAAAAGAAATAGAGTATTTAAGGCATCATACAAGTGCCTGTCCATATGGCTTTAGGCATCATGCTTGATATTGGAACATTATTAAAAAAAATACACATCGATTCCTACAGAACATAAATGGCATAGCTCCATTATTAACATGAGAGTCTGAGTGAATGAATGAGTTGGTTTTGGGATAGTGAATCATGAAATGGTTGTGTTGTTTTTATACTTTCCAAATGTGTCAAATCATTATTAAAATTCAGGCCTACTTGTGGGTATCTTCAGATAATATATCAGTATCTGTGTATGAGCTAACTTAAGGGGAAAAAACTAAAAAAACAAAACAAAACAAAAAAAACAAAAAACCCACCCCCCCAAAAGAAAAGAAAAGAAAAGAAAAAACCCAGAAAGATCTTCTAGCTTCAATGTAAAATTTGAAAAAAGCATGCCAAGGCAGGAATCAAAAAAGAAACTAAAAAGAATCCCTAATGCATACATTGTCTGGTGAGTCTGAAATTATAACCAATCACCATAACACATTGTCTATTCACTGGTTTGCTATATTTTCCTTATTCACCAAATAAGTTTTCAGCTGTGCTGGCCTAAGAAGATATATCTACTCCTTAGCTTACTCCATCTTATTGGGATACTGACCAAAAAGTTTCATGAAATCAATCTAATTTTGCTTTTGAATCCATCAGAACACATTTATCAATTTTAAGCCCTAAGCCAATTTCATAGTTTTCCACAACAAATGGTATCAAAATAACCTCAACTTAGGAGGACTGTGCATTGTTTTTATTAATCTTAATTGGAAAAATTTGTTTTAAAAATATTTAGAAAAACATCAGCAAGGTTAGAATGACACATTAGTGATATGATATATGAAAAAAAAAAAAAGAAGAAAAATTCCCGTCAGCAGAATCAAGGCGGGGGGGGGGGGGGGGAAGAAAAAGTCAGAAGGTGATATGGTGATGTGAAACAATTTTCTGCTCTGGGTCTGAAGTGAAAAAGGTCACCCTCTCATGATTATGCTTCTGTGTGAATAACACAGGAAAAGCACACAGGCGTTAAGAGACACTCATCAAACCATAGAATGTTGAGGCTATTAAATCACACTTCAGAGATGGGAATAGATGCCCAAATTAGAACCATGCTATTTTGATTTAAAGTAAACAGATGATATAAAGTAAAAAATAAAATAATGAAAAGTGTTTTCATAAAATAAGATCCAACTTTGGGATAATTTACTTAGTTAAAATGCAAATAATTTCAAGAATGTAAACTTCAAATAGTATTAGCATCATATTTTAATATCTGGCATGAAATAAACAGAATTTCTAAAGCTATTATATATCCTAGGTAACCAATACACAACCTGTAAAATGAATTCATTTGAATGCCTAGAAAATATAAAAGTGGCATTAGAAAAAACTAGATGGAAAACTGGTTATAATGATGTGTGAGTACTTGCCATTATATTCTCCATTAAATATCATATTCTGTTTATTTCTGATTAATATTGGAAAATACAACAAAATACACATATATTAATATGTTTCAAAATAAAGTTATAAGAAAGTATTACAAAGCTATAACAGAAGGTAATCATTAAAATAATCTAGAATAAGATAAGTAATATATTAAAATATTAATGTGTGTATTCATTACACAATAACATGATGAATTAATATAATGATGAAGCAAGGAGGCTTTATAAAATCCATGTATCCATTTTAATTCCTTCTGAGAGATATCACTATTTCTAGGAAGCTTGTACAATTATTTTTATGTAGCACCCTATCACTATGGGATCATTAGGATGCATGTACTTTTAATTCCTTTTCACTCCTATGCATCAACTTTCCAGAAATGGTGATGGTAGAATTTTGGGGTTTCCTCAAAAATTGTAGCCAAAAGAAATCTTTCAGTAATATTCAGAAATATTATTCCATATTGAGGATGCTACAAGTGGAAGGTTTGAAAGAGAAAAATATATAGTAGAAAATAAGTCTGATCAAACACAAAAAGATATTAAAGGGACAGGTTGCTATCAGTTTGATATCCATGATTCTGGTCAATTTTTCCTTTCTTACCTAATAGATTTTGAAAATAATAGAAGATCAATATTAAATAAATAGCTAGCAATATATTTGAGAGTAGATTTTTGACAGCAATTAAATCTACTGTGAAAAAGAAATTAAGGGTTCTAAATGCTCAATGGTAGGACATAAAAAGCACATAAGAAAACAGAACAGAGTACAACATAGCAAGTGTACATCTTTTGATAAAATAAAAACATCCTGCAGTATGGTTTAGATATGTGTCTTCCAAAAGCTCATGTGTAAGATATTGCAAGAAGGTTTAGAAATGAAATGATTGGGTTAGAAGATCCTTAACCCAGTCAGTGCACTAATCCTGTTAGGGATTAACTGAGTGATAACTGTAGACAGGTAGGTTATTGCTGGGTTGCCGCAGTCTGGCTGGGCACAAATAACCGGGAGGTGACAAGTGACTTGAAGGTTGAAATTGGAACTGCTTTTTGCGGGAAAACTCAACGGGAACTGAGCGGGAACTCAAGGTAGCGGGCACCCAAAGTAGCAGGAGCCGCTTTATTGCGGGACAGTAGAGGTATATATACCTAACTGATTACACACAGCTTGACTCAATTAGCATCATCTGGATACAGCAGTCAGCCAATAAGGAATCCCTCTATCTTAATGGCTTGGTGGCGTTGTTTCACAAACCACTCCTCCTGGCAAACTGCCAGGCACCATCTTAACTTGGTTGCAGCCCTCAACACTGGGTCTCTGGAAGCATACCTTTGGGGTATATATTTTGTCCTTGTTGAGTAGAGTTCTTGTTCTGCTTCTTAATGGCCATGTTCTCACCTGCTTTCCTCCTCCCTCTTCTGCCATGATGTTCTGCCTCACCTCAAGCCCTGAGGAATGGAGCTGGCCTTCTACGGACTAACATCTCTGAAACTATGAGCCACCAAATAAACTTTTTCTCCTCTAAAATTGTTTTTGTCATTTGATTGTTCACAGCAGTGAAAACACTGACTAAAACACTTATTCTCTGAGCAAAAATACATGTATTATAACCCCAAATATTTAAGAAAATGTACATTTGGTGATATAGGAGAATTCTTAAGATGACATAAGTTACTGTTAATTGAAAAAAATAAGAATAAAGTAGATAGTATGGAGATGAGTTCAAGATTATGTAGAGAAACTTAAGAGAAAAATTTTGCCTACATTAGAAATAATAAATATTATAAACAAATTTATGCTGCTTGAACTACAATGTTGAAGAAAAACAATCCCCAGGTTAAGTGGAAAAGAAAGAAAATATTTCAAAACAAAAGACACTTAGGGTAAAGAAATCAGTGTTCAAACCCTCTACCAATATACATGCACACTGTTAGTCAGCTTTCCTTTGTTGTGAGCTCATACCTAATAATTGGTGGGAGTGGGAGTGGGAGCAGGAGAAGGAGCAGAAGCAAGGGGCAGGGGACAAGATTAAATCCCCAAGGGAATGTCCTCAAGGTCCCACTCCCTCTATCTTCCTACAGTTTCTACCACTTCCTAATAATCTTCAGCTCTGAGTCCCTCCATAGATGAATCCATCAATGAGGTCAATTACTTCCCCAAATTCCCATATCTGAACATTGCTGCACAGTGAAGCAAATCTTCAACACATGAAACTTTGGGAACATTCCTGATCCAAATCATAATACATGTTAAATGTAATGTATATATTTATATATGTATTCATGTGCATGTGTGTGTGTGTATGTGTATGTGTGTCTATGTGTATAACAAACCAAAGAGCTGAAAATAATAGGAAAGTAATTAACAAGTCACAGTAGACAGAAACTTCCTTGAGCAGAAGAAAGACACGGTTGAGAATCCATTGTTAAGAAAGACAAGATTGAGATTATTAAAGTGGATCTTCAAGAATTAACTTTCAAAAATGAAAAGTAGTCATCTGATTATACCATGGACTATACTTTTAATTTCGAGATAGATATGACAATTTTTTTTTTACCTGTTGTCTTTCTGATTCCACACCCTCTTTGTTATTCTCAGCTTTTGAGTGGAGGCTTTGCTTCCTGATTTGTTGTTAGAATTTGATAATACAGGGTGATAGAGAGACTAAAAGTCTAGGGAAGAGAAACAGTTTTGCTCCATTTTGTTTGTTTCAGGTTTCTGTGAGTGTCGACTCACCCATTCTTCACCCCAGCAAGTCTCTTGTTTAACATTAGTTTCATTTAGTTTGCAACAGAATTAATCTCATTGAGACAACTCAGTGTCATTAACATCAGCAAATTGGGACCCTCTCCTGAGCACTCTGGGTCCCAGGACAAGGGGGCCCTCTACCATGCTGAGGCATTGACTCCAGATAATAGTGACCCAGTCTCAAATGTCTTGAGTTTGTGTTACATCTGGCCCTTCCCTCCAAATTCTAAATCTTAATGATTTCAATGTCTTCTTTCAGTTCTCCCGTCTAGGGGAACACTGTGATATAGTATTCTCTTCTAGATCTTTAAGTTGACTAATTTTTATTTATATTTAACAAATCTTCACATTAAATTATCATTGTTTAGCCTAACTGATAAAAGGTCTGATTTCTGTCTTTTAATGAAAAATTTAACAACATAGATATCAATGAGAATCAAGGTGTGAGTTGTGAAAACATGTATAAATGATAAAAGAACACTGGATTTAAACACACCCCATCACCAAAAAACAAAGAAACCAAAAACAGGCTCTGTAGCACATATAACTGCTGGGTCAGTTTGACATGGCTAAGGAACAAAGCACGAGGCAACCCACCAATCTGGCACCAACAGAACCACCTGTCAATCAGTGGGGTCTTCTGACCAATCCCAGATCTCAGCAAGCTCCCCCGACCAACCTCAGTAGGACAAGGGACTCTAAAAACCTCCCTTTCCTGTTCCAAGCCCTCCCTTCCTGCCCTAAACCCAATAAAAATTCTAATCTGGCTGGGCCCAGTAGCGATTCGCCTGACCCACCCTGTTGGTCTGGAGGGTCTCCTCCCTGGGAGCAAATCTCAGTAAAGCCTTGTTCAGCAACCTTTTAATCTGCCTCCTTTTGGTCACTGGTGCCTGACCTTACAATAACTGTAATTCCATCAACTTAGAAGGCCAAGACAGAAAGATTGTGAATTCAACCAGCCTTGGCAATTTAGTGAACCCCCTTTCTCAAAATAAAAAATAAAATGGCTGGAAATTTGGCTCCGAAAATAGTAGCAGAAAGAATAATAATGAAATGAGTTCATCAATTCAGAAAGAATTAATATCCAGAATATATGAGGAACTCCACAAACCAAACCCCACCCCCCCAAAAAAAAAGAACACAGGAAAAAGACTATAGCATACAGTTCTAAAAAAAAAAGGTATGTAATGGATAATATATATACTAAAGATGTTCAGTTTCATATATTAGAGAATATGGATTGTTTGGTTGTTTGTTATTTTGGCCTGGTTCTTTTTGCAGAAAGCAGCGTTTCTCGGCACAGTCCTTGTTACTGACATCTCTTAATTCCTGGAGTCTCCATTTAGGCTTCAGCTTCACCTTCACAGCTTAATGCATCACACTTTCAGGGGCAGCCCACAGGGATTCTGACCCTGCTACACTCCCTGGCTAACTGGCTTTTTAAAAATCTTGGTGGATGCACTCATGACCCCTTAACTCCAGAATCCTGCATTCCAGCAGAACCTGCAAAACTTTGATAATGGCAAGGCTACTGCCAGTTTGCTTAGTAGACGGGCCTTCTGGGATCATGGCTGCAACAGCTCCTGAGTGCCTGGGAAACTAAGAATGGAGAAACAACTTGCTAGGTATCCCTGTGCAGACAGGATGTCCCCAGAATCTTTTCTCAAGAAATTTTACCTTCAGCCTTCTTGAACTTTCAATGGGTATGGTCTTGGCAAATTCCTGAAAATGCCTTCAAGCCATCTTTCCTACAGTCTCTGTACAAAATACTTCAGTGACTGTGACTGTAATCTCTTCAACAACTGCCTTTCCCAGGTTCCAGTTTTACATGCATTTTTCTGGCCAAAGTGCAAGTTTTAAAATCCTTTAGCTCTGCTTTCTGATTCTGATTCTCACAGTAAACTTTTGAGTAAAGCTGTCAGCAAGATCCTTCCACTGACTGAATGCTGAGATGCCTTGAAATTTCTTCTGTCAGACTGGTTTGTCCCTCACCTTTAAATTTGTCCTCACACAAAGTCTCAGGACATGGGCAAAACTTAAAAAAAGTTCATTGCCAGAATGTAATACAAATGACCTCTAGTAAATTCCTAATAGAATCCTTATTTCCTGCGGAAACCTCATGAGCACTGTCTTCACCATCAGCATTCTAAATCTTCTGAGCTTCCACTAGAATTGCACATTAAGCTCTACTTATAAAATTATAAGGCTTCTCCAGCCTGTATCTTTAAACTCTCTGAGCTCCTCCCACAAACACACTCCAAAGACTTCTGCACCTTGTGGTCAAATTAGTCATAGAAACAACCCTTTACTTGGTCCCAATTTCTGTGTTAATTACCTTTGTCTTGCTGTGACCAAAACATCTGACAAGAATGATTCAGGGGAGGAAAAGTCTATCTTGGCTTATTTTGGCTTTGGTTTCAGAGGTGTAGTCCATGGTGGGCTGAATCCATTACACCAGGTAAGGCAGATCATCATGGCAGAGAGTGTGGCAAAAGAAGGTAGCTCTGGTCATGGTGGCCAGGAAGAAGAAAGAAATATAGAAAATGGGGCAGAAGGAAATATTAACCCATTCAAGGAACACCCTAGTGACCCACCTCCTCTAGCCATACCCCACCTGCCTACAGTTACCCTGGGATAAGTCCGGTTCAAATTAGGATGGCCTGATCAAGTTACAGCTCTCACAATCCAGTCATTTCACCTCTGAACATTTCTGCATTAATATAAGAGCCTTGGGGGACATCTCATATCCATATCATGACAACTCTAAAGACTAAAATTTCAGTTATAGGTCTTCACCCAGCTCAAATGTATAGATGTGCGAGGACATATGCAAGGATATTCAGCATTCTTATTAGTAAGAAGTAGAAAGTAATAAAATATTCAGCTATATCCAGTAGTTGAGTATAGAAAAATGAATAAATAAAATTTTGGGATACTAATAAAAAAGAATAAACCACAAAGACCATTATTAGTATCATCTTTTATTAAGTTTTGAATTTTTAGACATAATCAATAGAACTATGGCAAGTAGAAATTAATGATAAAGAAAACAAATAAAGCACGCATAGCTTCTGTATATGCTCAATGTTGACTAAAAACAAAAATAAAACCAAATAATGACATTGACAAAAAGCTAATACAAGATTAAATTAGCAATAAGGCTAATGTATACAAATTAAAAATTCAGGAGTATAATAACAATATAAAAGGATATACGTGAATTGATAATTATTACTGGTTATTAAATAAGAAACAACGTATAACCGCTATCTGTAAACCTTAGAATCTCAGTAAAAAAAAAAAATTAAAGGAAATAAATTTTAAAATGTACACAAAATTTCCACCATAATTTCTTTCTGCTGCTCAAGAAACTATACTTCTCCAGTCGTCATATCTGTGGCCCTGGTGCTCTGGAGGCAACTGCTGGGCCTGCTGCTGCTGGGCGGGCTCCAGGCTGGCAGTGCTCCTGGGGCACCTCTTGGACTACATTGGCAAGAGCTGGCACGTGGACCCCTGGCTCAGATTGCCATGGCTGCTATTTGTTCCCTTACTATCTCCAGCTGTCCCCCAGGTTACCTTCCCACATTGGTACCTGTGTCCAGAGTGTGAATACAGCTTCCTGTGAATGAGGAGTCTGGTTCCCGAGTTTGGCATCTGCAGCTCTCCTGTCAGGGTGATGTCCTCCCCAGCAGAGTTATTCCAGCTCATGAAGGGGCAGATAAAAAGAGTCAGGTTGTGATGACACACTTCTACTTGAGAACAAGTCCTTTAGAGCAGAAGCTGGTGAGGTACCTGGAGAGTACTCTACAAAAGTCTCTTCAAGTGAAGTTTCTGTTCAACCTCAAGGTCTGCATTCTCCTGGATTTCACCTGGGGCTCAAGAGCAAGAACAACTCTGCACAATCCTGCTCCAGCTTCTGCATTTCTAGAGCAAGTCCATGTCTTCCTCTTCTATGCATGGAAACTCTATGGGCTTCTCTGGTTCCTTGTCAATGAGCTCTTTAACAAGATCGTTGGCCTCCAGCACATCAAGGCGTACCTCTTGATAGATAAAACTGCCATTTTCAGTGATGCAAACCTGAGTGACTCCTACTTCTCCAGGACCTCTACATGTTCTTGTATGACTAAGCAGAAATTAGTGACTTCCTCACAGATCTAGTGGACACGAAGGGGGTTGATTCCCCGCAGCTGCAGGGGGATAAAATGGTGCAGATGGTGGATAGGATGATGCATCCTTACTAAGGTGACTGGGACTGGGCTGTGTAGTAAAAGGTGGCCAATAAGTGGGTCATGGATGTGATCCATTCAGCTCAGACCTGCCAGCAGATGCTGCATGCCTAAACCTTCCACAGGGACTCCTTTTGACCCAGGAGGCAGTAGCAACTGGTGATCAAAGACCCATACCCAACACCTGGATTTATCCATTGATACGGAAGAAGCCCTTTGAGATACAGATTGATGAGATTGTCACAGAAACCCTGCTGATGAAGACTGCACCATGTGTTGAGGTCTACCTTACTACAGGCTACTGCAATCTGACCCAGGCCTACAAGGACATGATCTTGGGCATACAGGCAAAGTACTAAATCCTGCTGGCCTCTCCAGAGGTGAATGATTTCTTTGGAGCCAAAGAAGTGGCAGGTGCACCCTGAGCAGTAATTCTGCAGCAGGTATGTAGCCTGAGGCAATAGAAGCAGGTCCAATTACAGGACAACTAGTAGAGGAACTGGAAGTTTCATCCCAAAGGCCTGTATCTGGCAGAGGGCAGCTTTCCCTGTCTTATGCTGATTGGTTCTAATTTTGGGTATAAGTCAGTTTACTTGGGCCTGGAGGCTGAGATTATCACTGTTACAGAGAAGTGAGTCCTACAGCAGCAGTTTCACCAGGAGCAAGAGCAGCTCTATTTGCAATCAGGTGTGGTATCCTCACCACTATCTAGCCACTGTGTTAGCAGGTGAAGCTGTGGGTGAAGATGGTGACTTGGCTGATAAAGATCTTCTTCTGAGGACATCAGAAATAGTCTTGATGAAGATGACAGGCCTGATGGGTATCAGCTCCTTCAGCCAGACTTGAACAATGTCTCTAGTCTGGTTGTTCCTGTGAGCTCTTGCAGGGACAGCATGGCCAAGGGTCAGGGAAGCCCTGGCAAAGCCAACTGGTCTGTTGTGTTGCCATAAGGGAAGAGGCCTGCAGGGAGTGGCTTGACCTTGTACCTATCCTTACTAGGAGACCAGTGCTCCTCAGAACCCTATAGAGTTCAGGCCAGGTGCCCAGGGGCAAGACTAGGAGGCATAAACAGAGGACTTGGCAGGCAATCACATGCATCTTGTGACTGACCCCTGCATCTCTTTCTGCACTGAGGAACAGCTCTGCACTAACTTGGATTCCATGTGTTTAAATTTGTGGTGTTTTTCTGAGCTTCCTCTGTCAGCATTCTTAATTCCAATGGCAAGAAATCATAACTCCAGGTGAAAATTATAAAGTTCTCTTGACTCCCTCACAGAGAAAAACATAATTCTTCATACATAATGTATCATACTGTTATGCAGATCAAATATTAAAATTGATTATTTAATTATTATCAATTATTAAACACTCTCACTCACATCTTGTGCAGGTGGTGGAAATGGGGTTCCCCTCGGTGGAATGGGCTGGCTGACAAATGAAAGCTATGAAAAATACAATGATGAAAAAACCAAAGGACACAGACAAGAGTTTCAAAAGCACGGACAGGACGGGCAAGCCAATAAGATAGATCAAGCTTCTATACACTGGTAAAATGGGTCTGTGCCTGCTTTATTTGTATAGGAAAACATCAAAGGCCTTCCATAGAATGTTCTTCACCAAAAAAGGTTAAAGGTGGGCTGTCCAGTTCCCAATGGGTTACGCCTATCTCCAGAGCTACTATGAGGGATCTTCCTAGTAGAGCAGAGATAAAGCTCATGCACATTGGGCAATGTATTGCTGTGGGAGAGCCATGGATAGTTCACAATGCCAAACCTAAATCTCCATGGCTACCATACCAAGAGAAGACCCACATGTCATTCCCAGATGGCTTCCTGCAATATACAATAAGATATTGCCTTTAACATCACATAGCATATGCATCTTAAATGATAAATGACATCACAGACTATATCCATTAAAAATGTTTGATAATTAGAAAACATAGACAAGGACACATGGTATAACAACTATGTATGATACTACTCTAAAAAGAAAAGTAATACAACAAAAACAAATATAAATATTAAGAAATCAGAGATAATGTTTTACTAGTTTACTGTATATTTATCTTCCTAGAAATCATTATTATAAATTAAAAAACAGAATTAACATCTTCATTTAGTAAAATGACTATTATATGCATTATGTAACTTCAATTTTGTATTTATTAATACACAAGTATATGAACAAATATGTAATACACAAGTATTCAAATATATAAATCAATGTGAATAACCTCAGAAAGAATAAACTATGCCAAATTCAAAACCATTAAAATATATAAAGTGTGATTTTGAAAGATAAAATTATGGCCATGTTCTCAGATGAAAGCATTGCAAATACAAGGCACCTACAATTTCCTCAAATTAATGTGTAAATATTTCTTCACAGGCAAAAATCCAATAGATTCCTTTGGGATGTGGCTTTTGAAGTATAAGAAGGTTATCTAAATTCAAATGACATTATATAGAAGATAACCAACCAAGATAAAATAGGAAAAACAATAAATATAAAAGTGTATCTTATCTTTGAATTAAACAGAATGTAAAATGTAACATAAATGTGCATGTATGTGTATGTACACATAGAGTGCTAATTCACTTTTTATTCCTAAAATAATATGACACTAGAATATAATTTAAGTCTAAAGTAAACCTGAATGAAGCTTTCCTTAACAAACTATGAATAAAAATATAACTTGCTATAAACACATTAACATTGAATTTGTATGTCAATAATGTATAGAAGTTAGAAGAGAGAGGAAGTCAGCAAGATGGTGAAACAGACTTCCCATCATTCTTCACCTAACAGGAACATCAAGGAAAATAACTTCACGAAGAGTTAAGAAACCTAGGTAAGAGATTATAACACCCAAATGTAG
Organism: Marmota marmota marmota; assembly: GCF_001458135.2. Taxonomy (NCBI): domain Eukaryota; kingdom Metazoa; phylum Chordata; class Mammalia; order Rodentia; family Sciuridae; genus Marmota; species Marmota marmota. Next base: position 9,844,151 of record NW_025999942.1, on the reverse strand, counting down.
CACAGAAATAAGAAGTCATATCAAAAATGTAGAGAACAGATTTACATTGTCTATGCCCCATCCCCCAAACCCTAGGCAGTATCACATGAAGAGAAATACCCCTTAGAGGAGGAAGAAGGAAAGTGGAGATTGAACTTTGTCCCAGACACCAACAGGGGGCCTCCCCAAAGAAATCCCAGAGGCAGGCCAGCTTCCACTGACCCAGACTTCAGGCCACTACTCATGTACTGAGTCTTGATGCCTGAATTTTTGTGTCATGCTGGATTCCAAAGCTCCAGGAGGCCTGCAGGGTGCATGCAGTCTTCAGGTCTGCCGTAACACCAGACCAACCCCAGAGATTATAGAAACGTGGGCTTTTTATCATTTCATAAGATATTTGGAGGCTACATTGCCAAAATTTGTTGGCAATATAGCCAACAAATTTTAAATATGTATTTCCTTTGGTCCAGTGAGTCTATTTCTAAGTATTATAGGATCTAATTTTGGGGCCCAGAAATATATGTACAAATATGTTCAAGTTTATCTCTGCTTGCAATTCTGAAAAATTAGAAACATAGATATTTAAGTATGAAATTATTTAATAAAAATTAATAGAGACTAGTTACTTTTAGTTTAATTAATTTCTTAACAAAGAATAGACTGCTTCATAGCCATACAATGCTTATTTACAATTTATGTGAGAGAAGCAGTTTATTTTTTAACAATGTACCATAATAGTAGCTGTATTTTACACACAGTCACATATATTTTAAAAAGTATTTAAATTTTTAAAGACTTTAAGTAACTAAATTTGATAGAGGGATTCATTTAATATGCAGTCAGTAGATACAGATAATATTTATTATACCCAGGCATAATGAATAAGGCAGACAAAAATCTCAATACTATTAAATATATATGTTAGTAAAAAGAAACAGCAATAGCTTAAGTTATTTCAACAACAATGAGAAAACAGTTTGGAATATTCCACACAGTGTTCTCATTTAGGTAGGATTAGTTGTAGTAATTCTCCATGTGGACATTTTTGATGAAACCTAAACAATGAGAAAGATCCAGGTATGTCAGTATTGATGTGAACAGCATCTCAGCAAGGAAATAAGCAAATTCAGAGTCCCTGAATTGAAGTTAGGCCTTGGCATATTTGAGTCACAGTTAATAGGGTAATCTGATGGAAGTGTAGTGAACAAAATAGAGTAGACAGGGGTAACATCTAGTAGGTCCTCTTAGGTAAAGATCTGCATGGTATTGTAATTGCAAAGATATGTACTTAACAAAGAACTCACTTATTGTTACCATGTGTACAAGGATTTCTCTAGAAGCCTTAGCCAATAGACTGTAGGAGAAAGGTGTAAAGATACCTCTTTGAAAGTTTTTGCGATTGTCCAAGTAGGTGGTGCCATTGGCTTTGCCTAGGACTACAGTTCTAACAGGGGAGAAAGGATCTGGAATTTATCAGACAAATGATATTAGGCAATGTACTCAGATATTTTTGCTTGTCATGCTTGGTGATGCTGCTAGTCTCTAGAGGGTTAAAGTCCAGGATGCTTCTAGTCTTCAATGCACAGGACATAACTCTACCTTCAACAAATTATTTTCTGGTACAACATATCAACAGTGTTGATGTTGAGGATTCTAGGCTTAAATTCTCACTTATGGTAATACTAATGGAGTTGCTTTAAAAGTAGACAGAAAGTTATAATTATGCAAAGAAGTATATTTTGAAAATAAATATTTAGAAGACTTTTGAAGGGTAGTTTTTACCTATTTTTTTTCCAGAAAGGTTATAAATAATCTCATAAAATATATTTGACACTTCTCTAACCGGAAATTAAAGTAAAACATTTTTGGTTCCTGCTTATATGGAGAGAGCATTGGTCTTTATTTGTCAATTATCCAAGCAGACTAAACCTTAAAACATCAACAATTTAAAGTATTTAAAATTTTTTTACTGAATCACTTTACTAATAGTTGTTTTAAAAATAAATTTTCATTTATTTTTTTTCCCAATAAGAAAATTAAAGAAAAATCTACTCACTTGCCATTCAATGATGCTACACCAACTGTGCTCCGAGCAATTGACATGCTGGCTACAAATGTCCACTGCTGACTCTGCGGATCCCACCTTTCCACTGTATTCAGATAGCTCCAGCCATCATGGCCTCCCACAGCATAAATAGGGCCTTCAAGCACCGTTACCCCTGAAACATGGGAGAAATGCATATTTGCTGGTAATTAACAATATCACACTATACACTTAAAAATCTGTTAAGAAGTATGTGTTTTTCTGACAATATAATGAAAATTAAAATGAAAGACTTTGAATGGATTTCTTTCACAGTGTAATTTTAAAAGTCAAATTAATAGTACAAAACTATGATCTCATTCATCATAGACTCCTGTTGGTAAGAAACACTTGCAATATGGTAGAAACTATCCACTATTCATCTAATAATTCTATAAAAGTGAAAGCAAATTTAAACCAAAAATAAATATTATGACCTATAAGCTTTATAAAAGAAAAATGATTCTTTTATAACTATATGAAGAAAAATAATCTGAAAATCAGAGATGGTATCTTGTGCCTCTACTTATAAGGAATATAAGTACACTGCAACTGAAAGTTCTCTTATTTTCAGCAAAGTAATGTGAAAACAATGCAATATTATCAATTTGTATTTCATGCTGGTATTCTCTATGTGTTGGCTTACAATAACTTCATAGTAAACTTATTTGTAACTTAGAAAATATGACTTCCATCATATTATTAGCCAAAATCACCAACACAAGCAATCAAAATAAACAAAGTCATTGTGAGTCATCAATGGGAGAGTGTAATACAATTCCATTCACTGATTTTTCCAGTAAGTTTACTTCTTTATAAATAACTATTTAAATATTATGTTAATATTAACTGAAGTGATCTTGATTTTCTACAGATAAAATTATGGTGACGATTTCACAAAAGGATAAAATTCATGCCTGTTAAGAGCCCTGAGATGTCTGTAATTTTGCCCTACTTCCACACTGAATGGATTACCACAGCTTTATACATATTGATTGATAAGAAGACATGACTCCTGTGTCAAAGAGGAAAGGCTGTTCATTATTGTTAGCAACAGCAGTAGTCAAAGTATCACAGATTTGGGAAGTTTTTTTGTTTTTATTTTTACTCATTCCCCTTTCATTTCCCACAGGGTGACCAAAGAAGGTGAGTAAAGTGGACTTTTAATGTTTCCTTCTGCCAAATGAACTTTAGACAGTTTCTTCCTACCTCTAGAGCATCGAGAAAATTATTCTGTATTCCTTTGAGATGTAAATCCTCCTAAAATCCTCCTGTAGATTTGTTACTATCTAAGACTGTCTTTCTCAAGGACCTCTGAGATGCCCTTAGCATTGAAGATAGTAGCTATATTATCTCCCGGTCTCTCTGGGTGGGGAGGAGCCTAACTTCATTAGCACTTTGCTCAAAATTATAGAACTACCTACCGATGTGAAAATAGGAAAAAAGTTTGCTTTTCTTTTGTAAGGCCAATTAGTAAACAGATTTCCTAATATCCTGCTCTCCTTACCTCAGCTTTTAAAACATACCACTTGTGCTTTTAAAGCTGAGTTGAGCCTCAGTTCTCGCCTTTTTTCTGTATTGCAATAACCTACTTAAGTTTGCTTAGTACAGTTTTTGCTTTGAGAAGTCTCAACTGAAGTCCCTATGTGCAGAAGTTTGAATTACAGGACAGGAAACTAATTCATAATGGCCAATAAACATATATTTCCATTGTTCTGGAAAGAGACATTATCTTTATGCTTTTAAGCTAGACTGCTTTTTACTTTGGTGAAAAGAACTTTGTTTTCCTTATTATAATAACATCCTTTTAAATATAGCCCAGAAAAAAAAAAAAGCAGTCAGTGACTTGACTTCAGAAATGTGCACACATATGAGAGACCCTAGGGAGAATTGTCTCCCAACACTGGTATGAAAACAAAATGATTTTTATTTATTTATTCATTCATTTAACCATTATTATTGAATGACTATTTTGTGTCAGGAATTGATATTGGTACTAAAGACACAAAGATGTAGAAAGCAGACAAAGTTCTGGCCCTCAGTGGTCTCTGCAATTAGTCAATGAGTATTTAAGTGAAATGGAATAAGTGTATGATTCACAAGTAAGCCTGCTTCATATATATTACACAACTATATTGTAATAAAAAAGTACCTGACTAGAATAATAAATGCTGTTGTATGTACATTTAACTTATTAATCCTGTTTTAAATACACTAGTAAATAGGTATACATATAAAGGGCTAGAGATCTTGATTGGTCATAGTAATCTAAAGTTTATGCCTTTTGACTTTAGATCTTGTTCCTCCATAGGTCACAGTAAGAAAGAGAATGGATGAGAAAATGTGAAGGCTGAGGCTATATACATAGATGTGGATAAAACTACATGGGCTTTTAGAGAAGTATATGTAGTTATTCACATGTATCAATAATAATTACATTTATTGAGATTGAAAATTAAATAATAATGAAGTTTTAAAAGTGATGCCAGAATCAATTTTTTATTGAGTATAGAATAAATGTACATTAGCATTTGAATAGTTTGTATTCTTCAGATTAGAACACACTAAAGATATGATATTTGTCAGAAAGGGCCACATCTTTAGCATGGCCTAATAAAACTAACAAATTCTATTTTTTATTCTAAGCCCCCCAAAACATTAAATGTTTATAAAAAAGAGGGACAAATTACTATAATACTTATTTTGTTTGTTTTAGAACAAATGATTTGGTTGCAGTAGGGTGATGACAAGAAGGAAATTGCAGTTATCCAAAAGTAGAATTCGGTAGCTTGAACCTGTAGGTTTCAGTGCAAAAACACAAAAATAAAAATATTTGAGATATGTTCTAGGGATCTTGTTGTTGTAACTTGCTGAAAGACTGGTTGATTATATGAATAAGAAAGGTGAACCAAGAATAACTAAATTTATTAATCAACAGAAATTTTAGAGAGAGAAGAGGTTTGGAAACCATTTCAGAGGAAAATTTGAGAACCTTACTTTGATGCTTCATGTTTGAGGGAACTAAATAGGTGGCTTAATGTTTGTGTCTGAGATTCAAGTAATGTTGAAAATCCTGGCATATATTTTGGAGTAATCAACAGTTAAATGACATTTAATATTAAAGAATTTGAAATAATCAGTTAAGAAAACAACATGAAATAGACCAGAATCTAGCCCCATGTAGCCCCAATATTATTTAAAGAACAAAAAATAAGAGATGAAGAAGTGGAGTGTAGGTAGAAAGAAGCCAGAAGCTTTCAGTATTTAGAAAGCAAAGAGAAAATTTCCTGGTTACCTTGCTTTCTCTGTGGTATCCTCAAGAATTAGCTTTTCTCATTTTATTCAGCTTTTATTGTTATACATATTAGATGTCTTATTTAGAGCCAGATATTCCAAGACCAGAAATTAATTTTGTGTAATTTATATTTTAAATTTCCTTTTAATATGAATGTTTAATTATGTAATCAAATGTATTTGTCACCACCATTTTGTTTTGTTTATCTATGTGAAAGATTTTCATCTAGCTATATCATTTAATTAGGCAACTTTCTGATTCTATGTTGTAAATTCCTTACTACCAAAGTGGGACATAAATGTAGTAATGATTTCACAGTGTTATGGAGAGGATTACACAAATTAAGGTACATATAGCATTCAGAACAGAATCTGATACATTTGAACTCATTTGATTTTTAAAATTGTTTTTAGTTGTTGATAGACATTTATTTTATTTATTTATTCTTATGTGGTGCTGAGGATTGAACCCAGTGCCTCACACATGCTTGGCAAGCACTCTACCGCTGAGCCTCAACCCTAGCCCTGTCATTTGACTTTTATAAGATATTCCAATTGTTATTAACTTAATACTCAAGTCTCAGACATAAAGGAAAGACATAAAGGAAATTCAGAGCATATATGTAAAGACTCTGTAAATATCTGAAAGGCTTGATATAGTTAGTAATCAGAATAACTAGGATATTCAAGTAAAACATCTTTGGGGAAAAGTTTTAGATATATAAAAATGTTTAAGGTATAATGCAGTTAAATGATGCTGAAAACATTGTGAATTAAGAATTCTTATATATTGCTTATGATATTGAAATTTAGGATTATAATTTTGGAGGTGAATTTAACAAGGTTCACTGCAAATATGACAATGTTGCTTTTATAAAATTTGAAATAATTTATAATTAAACTAATTATGATAGAAAACAAAATGCAGTAATTTATATGTAAGAAATAGAAAATATTTAATACAAGTCAAGAAAACATTTAGATAAGTCATTTATCCTTTAATGTAGGTATCTACTCATTTGCTCTAATGAATAATTAGGTAGTTCTTCATGTATCTACTAGAGATGGTATAGATTCTACATTTAAGCAAAGAATAAGACAACAAACATAGAAACACTGAAATATTTTATATATTAATGTTGTTTACATAACCAAGACATTCTTGGTGAGAATACAAGGTCTAGGGCAAGGTATAATGCAGGAGACTGTAGTAATTCAGAGCTCTGGCTATGAAGTATAATCATCTAGGGTGAAATCCCAATCCATTTCTATTAGCTGGGAAATAGTCGACCTTGGAAATACTAATTCATTGTAGTATGAATAAAAATTATATAGTTGTTTGACAAATAAAATAGTCATTATAGTCTGTTTTAGGAATGGACATTAAAGCTAGATGCTAAGAATTGTAAGCAGAATTTGAATTCCTTTCTCAAATATTTCAAATTATTGATTGAGTAATATATTCTTAGGATTGTTTATTTTAATAACATGTTTGGAAAATATCTATTTTTTTATGCTTTAGGCTTTCACATTCTAAAGATATTCTTGTAGAATGCCAAGAATTCTTGAGCTCTAGCTCCTATGGTTTGTACGTTTCTTGCAGCTGTGAAGCTTCCCTTGTAGAAGGGTCTCATTAAGGAGAATGAATAAATGGACCAGAATAATTTCAAAATCAGAAAAATACATTCAACCACTTCCTTATGTTTACTAAAAATATCTTTATGTTTATAGATGGAACAAGGTTAAGAGTATAACAACATTTTTCTGTTATCAGTGTTAACCCAGAATCCAAAAAATAAACATCTAATTAAAAAAAGAGAACCATCCAAAGTTATTTTAAGGGACCCAAGCTTAATAATTACATAATTAGTTCTCATAATTTAAAAAATATATAGATTTTATATTTTCAAAATATACTTTTTTAGATAGATAAAATTATTTGTATATTTTAAGTTAGGGCTCCTTGCACATATTAGTGCCTTAGGGAATTCTGTAGTGATATATTTATCAGAAATTTTCCATATATTTTTATTTAAGATAGTTGAAACAACCAAACCATCCCTAATTTTCAGGTCACAACATCAAATTAGCATTTGCCATCTGGGTTATAGAGCACTAATAAAAGAAATGGAGATTCAGGTCTTTGAATATGGAGACTAATTAGTGGGAAGTGGTCTGATTATACAGCTCATATGACCAATATTTACACTTAATAATAGAAGTTAAAACATCCACAACTTACATCAAAATACATTTTTCTATTTCCACATCTATGCAATGAAAGAATTTGTTTTCCTGAAGAAAAATTTACTTTTTTCTACCTCTATTATACTATCAATCAGAATATTTCTAAATTAGTTCTAAACTATAAACTGTTTCAATTTACAGGCATATGTTTTAATTACTGGAAACAATGACATAGTAAAGGCTTTTTTTTTCCTTTTTGGCAATGCTGTTGCTAAAGATCAAACCCAGGACCTCATGTATGCTAGAAAAATGTGCTACCAATGAGCAACATCCTTAGGCCTTTTAAAATTTTGTTTTGTGATAGGGTCTCCTTAAGTTACCTATGCTAGTCTCAAACTTGCAATCTTCCTGCCTCATCCTCCAGAAAAGTGATAATTAAAGGTCTATACAACCACTTCTGCCAGTATTGTTTTACTATTTGCATTTAGCCATTAATTACAACCTAATTTGAAGTCTGAGTCTGAAAAAATATGAGTTATTTTCTTAGGTAGAGCACATTTCTTTTTAAATTCTAACAATGCAAATTTTTTTTTGGATTTAACCATTTTTAAAATAATTGTTATCTGGGCAAGACAGATATATCTAAAGAACCAATGGCTTCATAATATGTGTACAGTCACTCACCAAACAACAATTTTATGTATCTATGTTTTGGTCAGGTGTGGACCACATATGTGCCAATGGTAACATAAGATCATAATGGAGCTGAAAAAGTCCTGTCATCTAGTGGTGCTATAATCCTGGTAATGTTATAGGGAAATGTGCTATGTGTTTGTGGTAATACTGGTGTAAACTCACCTACCGTGCAGTCAGTTTATAAAAGTACAATGCATGCATTTATGAAATGTACATAACAAATGACTATGTTATTGTTTTATGTATTTACTATACTATAATTTTATTATTATTTTTAAGTGTACTTCTACTTATTAAAAAGGGTTCACTTTGAAACAATATGTTGTATTATGCTGGCAGCAGCCTCCCACACCTAATGTTAAACATCCATATCTCTGGATTCCATAAGAAGGGAATGAAATCAACATAACAAAGAGATATCTGCATTATATTACTCACAAAATCTAATGTAGGGAATCAACCTAGGTGACCATCAAATTATGAATGGATTAAAAAAGATAGTATATGTAATATTAATCAGCCTTACAGAAGAATAAAATTGTGTCATTTGAGGCAAAATGAAAGGAACTGAAGAGATTATGTTAAGTGAAATAAGCCAGACACAGAATATGAGGAGTCCATACTCTTCCTCAAATGTCAAAGTTAATAATATTAACCTAATTGAAGAAATGTGATTACAAGAGGTTGTGAAGGGTTTAAGGGGAAGTGGATAAAAGGACACCAAACTTGATGAGTGCATGATTCATATATTAGGTTGAAATATCACATGGAACTCATTAATATGTACAATATTAATACATGCTCATCAAAAATAAAAAATATTTTGAAAAGAGGTCATACGGAGTGTTTAATATACCATCTAGTTTGTGTAGAACACTCTTTGATATTTGTACAATGACAAAAGTGCCTAGTCACATGTTTCTGACTCCATGCCCATTATTATGTGCTGCATGGCTATAATACCGAGGTATAATTTACTTTAAATGTTTTTATTAAAGCCATCAAAAAATTTATCAAGCCTACATTATAAAGTAGCAAATATTTATAACTAAAGACTAGTGTGATAATTCAAATGGTAATTAAATAATTTTGCTTCAGAAGCAATAAATAACGGTTTACAAAAGTGAACATTTTATTTTTGCTCTGTGTGAATAATTTAAGAAAAATAATTTGCATAATAGGACAAATTGATAAATAAAATTATATATATTTACATACTTAATTTTATAAATTTTCCCAGTGAGTGTACACATTTTTGTGTGTATATTTATGTATACAAATATGCATAGTCTTAAAAGTTTGCACAATAATATTATATATGCAGATAATATACAATATACACAAATAATATCTATATAATATGTGTGCATATACTATATAAAATATTAGTAGACATGGGCAGAATACAATGTAGCATATAGCACAGGCACATTTTTCACACAATTCTACAAATTCATGCAGGCTTAAAAATGTTTTTTGCTTGATTCACAAAAAGAAAAGGCATAATTTATTTTGACATATTCCATTCTTTCCTAGACTAAGAATAGTAAGTGTCTATATTGACTTCACATTGAAATCACCTGGGAACATTTGGACAAAAATACTAAGATCTGTCTGGTTTATGGAGTTCTAATTTGATTGAAGTGGGGCGAAGTCCAGATACAGAGATGTTTCAAAGTTTCCTCAGGTGATTCCTATGGACAGTGAAGACTGAGAATGACTGCTATGGTAGAAAATGATAATAGCAGTAGATTCATGGCAGAATATCTTCAACCAATCATCGGCTACCTTACAAATCTCTAATTTTCTGTTAATGTACTGTGTATGTGTGTATACCAAATGGGTAGTTATATGGCACCAAGGATGTCATAAAAGTTTTAGCAGTTAGCTAACATTCAGTTTCATTTCTATTCTACTTCTATTTCATGGATGTATTCATAATTCATTCATCTTTCTAAAACTCACTGCCTACACTCTATATGTTCTCATATTTCTGTAGTGTATAAAAGGCAGATGGGGAGTGGAGAGACAGAGTCTGTGAAGCCCACTAATAAGTTCTATTTTACTATGTAACCACATGGTTAAGGGAAAGGTTCTTGACCAACGTGAAAAAGTGATGCCTGGGCTAAGATCTGAAGAAAGAATATTAATATTGATTTGGGCATGAGTAATTCTTGGGAGAAAGAACATTGTTGTGTGAAAGCCTTGTGGAATGAAGAAACACAGTGTGTCTGAAAAGATGCAAGAGAGCCAATGTACAAGAAAACTGGTTGACTGAGCCATTGGCAGCATGATGTACATGAAGGCTGAATAGCTAAGAGGCCACACAAGGTGGGACCTTAAAAGCCAATAAATGCAAAGCAGCTAACTAAATTTGTAAAGCAGATGTAACTATTTAATTTTTCAAAATACATCTTGCTGGCTGGGTATAAAGAAATGAGAATAGATGTGACCATGCCAATGTATGTGAGAGATTCTGGTGTCTTATCTTGATATGATGAAACCTGATATAAGAAAAAAATGAAAAATTCAGGAAATACTTGTAAATGAAGAACATGAATTTATGGGTCCCTTTTCTTACACCCCTCCTCCATCCATCCATCATCAGCATATTGATTTATCAGAAAGTATATCTTCTAATTGTAGGAAAATTATTGAGCCTATTATGTTTCAGTTTCTTTCTTTTCTTTTCTTTTTTTTAAAAATCTGTACGAATGGAGTGGTTATAGACCTAAACCACAAGTTATTTCAAGGACTGAATGAAATAATATATGCAAAACATTAAGAAAAATGCCTGGTACTCTTTAATTGTATATTCAATATGTCAAGGATTATGACAGCAAAGTATTAAGAACCTAGTCTTCTGGTCATACTTCAGTGTATAGTATCATTGTATGGATATGAAGAAACAACATTTACAGGGACCAAGTAAAGATATAATTATCTATAATGTGCCACATTACTTCTATTTTTGAGGGGTCTATCTACATGTGGTTAATTTTAATATTTTAAATTATTATTCCTAAAACACTCTCAAAAAAGCACTCTCTAAATATTTTGCTAAATTAATGTATGTTTTCTCTTATGAAGATCCCAATGATGCTTTCATGTACTACTAAGCCATTGTTTTAAAGTAGGAATGTTTATACACATGCAGAGAAAAACAAAAATTGTACTAGATTTTGAAGTTCTATTCTAAGTCCTAGTTTTTCTATTAGCTAAATGTTATTGGCTTTTGGGGGGAGGGTGGTACCAGGGATTGAACTCAGAGGCACATAACCACTGAGCCACATCCCCATCCCTATTTTGTATTTTATTTAGAGACAGGGTCTCACTTAGCACCTCACTTTTGCTGAAGCTGGCTTTGAATTCTTGATTCTCCTGCCTCAGCCTTCTGAGCCACTGGGATTACAGGCCATCACGCCTCACTCTTATTGTCTTTTAAAACAAAAATTACATCTGCTGTAATCCAGGTAAGTGCTGTAAAGCTCACGAGTTATAACTGGAGTTTGTCTCATAATATATCTCAGGAGATGAGGGCAAGTGAGCTGGGGTTGAAAAGCTAGTTAGAATGTTGACAACTATGTATGAAAGACACTGAAAATAAAGAGAATCATGTGAGTGAAACAAAGAAACAGGCTACCTGTGATGGTGAGTGAATAGGCATTTTTTTACAGGCTGCTGTAGCAACCCTGAAAAGGTGTTGACTCAAGTGATTTCTGCTTTACTGCATTCACCATGCAGCATAGGTGAAAATCTTCCTTTTTATTATTATTTGGAAATATTATCTTTTAATTACATAATAGTACATAATTACATAATTATATATGGGACAACTGTAAAAGGTTTCAAACCGAGTGATGATCAGTACATTTCCACAACACCCTAACCCTACTCTGTGGTCAATTTTGTAATAGAAACTAGATGTTATGATTTGAATGTGAGGTGTCCCCCAAAAGCTCATGTGAGAGACAATGGAAGAAGGTTCAGAGGAGAAATGATTGGGTTATGATAGTCTTAACCCAATCATTGAATTAATCTCTGATGGATTAACTGAGTGCTAAGTGGAGGTGGCAAGGGGTGTGTGTGTGTGTGTGTGTGTGTGTGTGTGGCTGGAAGAAGTGGTTAATTGTGGGTGTGGCTATGGGGTACATATTTTGTTATCTGGAGAGTAGAGTCTCTTTCTTTCTGTTTCCTGGTCACCATGATGTGAGCTGTTCCCCTCTGCCACACTATTCCGCCATGATGTTCAGCCTCACCTTGAGCCCTGAAAAGTCGAGCTGGCCTTCTATGGACTAAGACTTCTGAAACTGTGAGCCCTCAAATAAACTTTTCCTCCTTTATAGTTGTTGTGGTCAGATCCTTTAGTCACAGCAGTGAAAAAGCTGACTAAGATAATGGGTAAAGTTTATTAAATACTATTTAAATTTACACATTCAGGACTATCCTTCAAACTACCCGTCACTAGATTTTCTTTTTTATTATTATTAGAGCTTTTGTTGTTATATGTAGTAGTTGGGTCATCCCAACAAACTCATATATAAATCAATTTTGGTTCATGATCTACCCTTTTCCCTCCCATCCCCTATCCCCTCTCCCCTTCTCCTTCGTGTACTCTACTTCCTTTCACTCCTCTATTTCTTTGTATTTGATTGATTCTTTATGGAATCATATCCTTCCCTCTGGCATTCTCTTATTTAACTCTACCTTCTGCATATAAAAGAAAATGTTTGACTTTTGAATTTTGAAGATTAACTTAATTCACTTAGTATGATATTGTTCATTTCCATCCATTTATAAGCAAATGTTATAATTTCATTCTTCTTAACAGCTGAGTAGAACTCCATGGTGTGTGTGTGTGTGTATGTGTGTGTGTGTGTGTGTGTAACTATTTCTTAATTAATTTATCTATTGATGGGCATCTTGGTTGATTCCATAATTTAAATATTGTGAATTGTGCTGTTATAAATATGGATGTGGCTGTGTTTCTGCTGTGTGTCAATTTTAGATCTTTTGGGAAAATACCCAGGAGTGGAACAGCAGAATCAGATGGTGGTTCCATCCTTAGCTTTTTGAGGAGTCTCCCTATTTCTTCCCAGGGTTATTATATTAGTTAAACTGCAATCCCACCAATATTGTACAAGTGTTTCTTTCTCCGCACAACCTTGCCAGCACTTATTATTGTTCACATTCCTGGATATTTCCATTCTGACTGGAGTTAGATGAAATCTTAGTGTAGTTTTGATCTGCATTTCCCTGATTGCTCAAGATAGTAAACATTTTTTCATATATTTATTGGCTTTTGTGTTTTTTCTTTAAAGAACTTTCTGCTTAGTTGTTTTTCCCATGTATTGATTTATTGGGTTGTTTGGTTTTTGTTTTTATGGTGTTAAGTTTTTTGAGTACTTTGTATATTCTGGATATTAATAGCTTATCAGAGGAGTAGCTGGCCAACATTTTCTCCAGTTCTGCAGGCTCTGTCTTCACACTCTTAATGATTTCCTTTGCTGTGCAGAAGCTTTTTTATTTTAATAGCATCACACATATTGATTCTTGGTTTCATTTCTTGTGCCAAAGCTACACTTCTTACCAACCACTCCCAGACAATGACTGAATATAATGGAGGTGTAAATGCAGACTATTCTTGCAAGACACAGGATTCCATGAACTGGAGTCTTTACCTCTGTGATTTCCTGTATGCCCAGCTAAACTCTTCTTGGAAGTATGTTCCAGAAGAGAGCAACTCTTCTGTTCAATCCTCCTTCCTCTCATTTTGCCTCCAGGAGACTTAGATCTGAAGTCTTTTTAAAACATCAGTTCTTTCTCTCTCTCTAAGCTTCCCTTCAAGCTTGTTCCCTATAATAGATCTCATGAACAGCTAACCACATCTTGACATTTCCTGCTCATGATTCCTAATTTTACACAGTTGTTAAAAGAAAAAGGGTTGTCAATAAAGTTGAGGGGAAAAAAAAGTTTGAAACAGGGATATAAAAAGATACAAAGACTCTGACTACTTGTCAAGGAAGTATAGATTTTACATGAGACCTGAGGAATTAGTGAAGGTTTTTTTCTTGTGTACCAGGGATTGAACTCAGAAGGGCTTATCCACTGAGCCACAAACCTAGCCCTTTTTATTTTTTTTACCTTGAGACAGGGTCTTACTAGGTTGCTGAGACTAGTTTTGAACTCATGGCCATCTTGTCTCAGCTTCCTGAGCCACTGAGATTACAGGTGTGCTCTACTATGACTGTCTGGTGAAAGTTTTTGCACAAGAGAATGGTCTCATCAGAAATGTACTCTAATTAGTTTAATCTCACCCCAGTGTTTAGTATTATTGTAAAGAGTATACAGAAAGACTATTGATGATGGTGTTAAAAAGGAAAAAGAGAATCTGCGTGGGACCCAGGCCCAGGGTAAGCCCGGTCCATCCCGCCACCAGCAGACATCCACCGGAGCTCAAGCTCCAGCACAGGACTGCTTTTTCCAACCAGTAGACCACCACAGGAGCTCAGGCTCAGTCCAGATCTGCCCACACAAACATATGCAGGACCTAGCCCAGGGTCTGAGTTTTCCATCCCCAGTAGCCTCTACCTTTTGACAACAGTCAGGGCTTAGACGCAGCTGCATCTCAGAGCACTCACCCCAAATAGAGTGTATGTCACATCCTTTCAGCCCCATCTCTGTAAGACATTGCATCCATCTTGGGGCACCCCCAATATTATCTTGAGTTACCTTGGCTATTGTGGCCACCAGCTTTAATTGCAGTAGCATACATTGAGGGACACCAGCAGGGTCTGGAAGCCCAACATCAAGGTGAGGTACAGACAATCTGCGTGGGTACTACAAAAATATAGGGTAGAAACTGTAATATCCCAGATCCACACTGCAAGAAAGGAAGACACATAGACAACATAAAAAAACAAGGGAGGAAATTGCCCCAAATAAACCAAGATACTACAATAACAGAACTCATGGACAGTGAAGTTAATGGAATGTCAGAGGGGTTCAGAAGGTTAATAATTAAAATGATCTGTGAATTAAAGAATAACCCAAATGAGCAAATACAGGCAAAAATTGATCACTCCAGCAAAGAGATAAGAGAGCAAATACAGGTAGCAAAAGATTACTTCCAGAAAGATATAGAGACTCTGAAAAAATAAACAGTCATAAATCCTTGAAATGAAGGGAACAATAAACAAAATAAAAAACTCAATAGAAAGCATAATCAAAAGACTAGATCACTTGGAAGAAAGAACTTCAGATAATGAAGACAAAGTATACAATCTGGAAAATAAAGTTGATCACACAGTGAAGATAGTAAGAAACCAAGAACAGAACACCCAAGAATTATGGGACAGCATCAAGAGACCCAAACTAAGAGTTAATGGGATAGAAGAAGGCACGGAGTTTCAAACCAAAGGAATGCACAATCTCTTCAATTAGATAATAGCAGAAAATTTCCCAAGCCTAAAGAATGAATTGGAAAACCAAATACAAGAGGCTTACAGGACACCAAATGTACAAAATTACAACAGATGGACACCAAGGCACATTATAATGAAAATGCCTAGCATAGAGAATAAGTATAGAATCTTAAAAGCCACAAAAGAGAAGAATCAGATCACATATAGGAGGAAACCATTTTGTATCTCAGCAGATTTTTCAACCTAGACCCTCAAAGCCAGGAGATCATTGTCCAACATATATCAAGCTCTGAAAGAAAATGGATGCCAACCAAGAATCTTATATCCAGCAAATGTAAGCTTTAGATTTGTTGATGAAATAAAAACCTTCCATGATAAAAAAAAGTTAAAAGAATTTACAACTAGAAAGCCTACACTATAAAACAACCTCAGCAAAATATTCCACAGAGAGGAAATGAAAAACAATGATAAAAATCAGCAGAGGGAGGGATGAAAATCGAATCAGAGGAGAAACCAAGTCACGTTAAATACCAAAAACAAACAAAAATGGCTGGGAATACAAATCATGTCTCAATAATTACCCTAAATGCTAATGGTCTAAACTCACCAATCAAAGGACATTGGCTAGAAGATTGCATAAAGAAAACAAAAGACCTAACAATATGCTGCCTCCAAGAGACTCATCTCAGGAAAAGATAGCCCAGACTGAAGGTGAAAGGTTGGAAAAAATCATACCACTCACATGAACTGTGGAAACAAGCAAGGGTTTTCATACTCATATCAAATAAAGTAGACTTAAAACTAAAGTTAATCAAAAGGGATAAAAAAGGACACTATATAATGCTCAAGATAACCATACACCAACAAGATTTAAAAATTATAAATATGTATGCCCCAAGAGATGGAGGGAGCATCTATGTTCATCAAATGAACTCAAGTTCAAGAATCAAATAGACCACAACACAATAATTTTGGGTGACTTTAACACACTTCTTTCACCACTGGATAGATCTTCCAAACAAAAGCTGAACAAAGAAACTATAGAACTCAATAATACAATCAATAACTTAGACTTAACTGACATATATAGAATATTTCATCTGTCAATGAGTGAATACACTTTCTTTTCAGCAGCACATGGATCATTCTCTAAAATAGACCATATATTAAGCCACAAAGCAACTCTTAGTAAATATAAAAAAGTAGAGATACTACCCTGTCTTCTATTAGATCATAATGGAATGAAATTAGAAGTCAATAATAAAATAAGAAATAAAAGCTACTCCAAGACGTGGACACAACTACTAGTTTTCATGCTACTGAATGAGAAATAGGTTGCAGAAGACATCAAGAGGCAGATTAAAAAAAATTGAGAGGTGAATGAGAACACAGAAACAACATATCAAAATCCCTGGGACACTATGAAGGCAGTTTTAAGAGGAAAGTTAATTGCATGGAGTTCATTCCTTAAAAAAAGAAAAAGTTAACAAATAAATGACTTAACATTACATCTCAAAGCCCTAGAAAAAGAAGAACAAATCAACACCCAAAGAAAACATCTACAGATTGAAGATAAAAAGTTGGGAAAAATCATACCACTCACATGGACTGCAGAAGCAAGAAGGAGTTTCCATCTACTGAAGACAGGAAACAATTAAAATCAGAGCTCAAATCAGTGAAATTGAAACAAAAGAAACAATTAAAAAAACTGACAAAACAAAAAGTTGGCTCTTTGAAAAAATAAATAAAATTGACAGACCCTTAGCTATGCTAACAAAGAGAAGAAGAGAGAAAACTCAAATTACTAACATATGTGATGAAAAAGGAAATATCACAACAGACATTATAGAAATACAGAAGATAATTAGGAATTATTTTGAAAAGTCGTACTCTAATAAAATATAAAATATCGAAGGCATTGACAAATTTCTAGGGTCATATAATTTGGCCAAATTGAATCAGGATGATATACATAATTAAAACAGATCAATTTCAAGCAATGAAATAGAAGATGCCATCAGAAGCCTACCAACCAAGAAAAGTCCAGGACCGGATGGATACACAGCTGAGTTCTACAAGACCTTTAAAGAAGAACTAATACCAACAATCTTCAATGTATTTCAGAAAATACAAAATAGAGGGAGTATTTCCAAACTCATTCTATGAGGCCAATATCACTCTGATGCCAAAACCAGGCAAAGACACATCAAAGAAAGAAAACTTCAGACCAATATCTCTAATGAACATAGATGCAAAAATTCTCAATAAATTCTGGCAAATTGAATACAAAAATATATCAAAAAGATAATAAACCATGATCAAGTGTGTTTCATTTCACGGACGCAAGGTTGCTTCAACATATGGAAATCAATAAATGTAACTCACCACATCAATAGACTTGAGGATAAAAACCATATGATCATCTCAATAGATGCAGACAAAACATTTGACAAAATACAGCACTCCTTCATGTTCAAAAAACTAGAAAAACTAGGGATAACAGGAAAATATCTCAACATCATAAAAGCTATCTATTCTAAGCCTCAGGCCAATATCATTCTAAATGGAGAAAAAATGAAAGCATTCCCTCTAAAAGCTGTAACAAGATAGGAATGCCCTCTTTCACCACTTTTATATAACATAGTTCTTGAAACACTGGCCAGAGCAATTAGACAGACCAAAGAAGTTAAAAGAATATGGAATAGCTAAAAAGAACTCAAATTAGCACTATTTGCCTATGATATGATTCTATACCTAGAAGACCCAAAAAATTCCACCAGAAAACTTCTAGAACTAATAAACAAATTTGGTTCAGCAAAGTAGGAGGATACAAAATCAACACCCATAAATCAAAGGCATTTCTGTATAACAGTAATATATCCTCAGAAAGGGAAATGAAGAAAACTACCCCATTTACAATAGCCTCAAAAAAACAAAACAAAACAAAAAAAACCTGGGAATCAATGAAAGAGGTGAAAGAACTCTAAAATGAAAACTACAGAACACTAAGAAATTAAAGAAGACCTTAGAAAATGGAAAGATATCTCTTGTTCTTGGATAGACAGAGTTCATCTTGTCAAAATGACCATACCACCGAAAGTGCTATACAGATTTAATGCAATTCCAATCAAAATCTCAATGACATTTCTCATAGAAATAGAAAAAGCAGTCATGAAATTCATCTGGAAAAATAAGAGACCCAGAATAGCTAAATCAATACTTAGCAGGAAGAATGAAGTAGGTGGCATCATTATACCAGACCTTAAATTATACTACAGAGCAATAGTAACAAAAACAGCATGGTATTGGCACCAAAATAGACTTGTAGGCCAATGGTACAGAATAGAGGACACAGAGACTAACCCACATAATTACAGTTATCTTATATTTGACAAAGGCGCCAAAAACGTGCATTGAAGAAAAGATAGCCTCTTTAACAAATGGTGCTGGGAAAACTGGAAATCCATATGCAACAAAATAAATTAAACCCCTATTTCTCACAATGCACAAAATTCAACTCAAAGTGGATAAATGACCTAAGAATTAAACTAGAGGCACTGCATCTATTAGAAGAAAAAGTAGGTCCAAATCACCATCATGTCGGATTAGACCCTAAATTCCTTAATAAGACACCTATAGCATAAATTAATATCAAGAATCAATAAATGGGATGGATTCAAACTAATTAAAACTAATTCTTCTTAGCAACAGAATCAATTGGGTGAATAGAGAGCCTACTAGTTGGGAACAAATTCCTACCACATGTATATCAGATGAACCACTAGTCTCTAGAAAAATAAAAAAAAAAACCTCAAAAATCTTAACACCAACAACAAAAAAGTAACCTAATAAATAAATGGTTCAAGAAATTGAACAGATACTTCTCAGAAGAGGATATACAGTCAATGAACAAATATATGAAAAATGTTCAACATCTCCAGCAATTAGAGAAATGCAAATCAAAACTACTCTAAGATTTCACCTCACTCTGGTCAGAATGGCAGCTATGGAGGGGTTTTGGGGAAAAAGATACACTCCTATATTACTGGTGAGACTGCAAATTGGTGCAGCCGCTCTTGAAAGCAATATGGAGAATCCTTGGAAAACTGGGAATGGAACCACAATTTGACCCAGTTATCCCACTTCTTGGTCTATACCTGAAAGACTTAAAAACAGCATACTATAGGGACACAGCCACATCAATGTTTACAGCAGCATGATTCACAATAACTAAACTGTGGAACCAAAATGTGGTATATACATACAATGGAATATTATTCAGCATTAAAAGAGAATAAAATATTGGCATTTGCAGGTAAATGGATGGAGCTGGAAAATATAATGCTAAGAGAAATTAGCCAATCCCCCAAAACCAAATGCTGAATGATTTCTCTGATTTAAGGATGGTGATTCATAATATGCTGCAGGCAGGGGTTGGGGCAGGGATGGGAAGATTAAATAATTTCTGGATAAGGCAACAGGAAAAAGGGGAGGGAGGCTAAGAGAGGGGAATAGAGTTAGGAAAGATGGAGGAATGAGATGGTCATCATTACCCTAAGTACATGTATGAAGACATGAAGGATGTGACTCTACTTTGTGTACAACCAGAAATATAAAAAATTGTGCTCTATATGTGCAATATGAATTGGAATGCATTCTGTTATATATAAAAATCTAAAATTTAAAAAAATTTAAAAAAAATTTAAAAAAATGTTCTTTGAATGAATGCAGATCACTTATAAATGTGGTGATTGGGATAAAATTTATGTTATTCAGCCATGTAAAAAAATGTGTCATCCAAAATGTGTAAAATTTAGATAAATTTTCACTTATGTATGTATAATTTTAAAAGGATTAGAGGCATATATTTACTTTATTAATACAAATATCTGGATTAACCTAAAACTTGCCAAATATTCCCTATAGTGCCAAAAAGTTCACTATATTTTGGTAAGTGAATTAATTCTCAGATTTGGTGCCATATTAAAAATACATGCTGTCTCTCAAATATTAATATTTTACCTGTTTGAAATATACTTTTTACAAAAAGTGTTTTATACTATGTACCTTCAAGTACCTAATATAACATTGCCAGGGTCTACCAACAGACCTTTCTACTTCAATACATTCTTCACATTGCCACTAGAAAAATCATCCCTATACTATAGAACTTAGGCATCTTCCTGTTCATAGCTGAATTTTATGTGTTCTACCATGCTGAATTACTCTATGACTCGAGCTTATCTTACCTTTCCAGGATGAATTGCCATTGCTCAAATATTCCTACATAGTTCATTTGTTGAAATTCTACTATTCTACTCAACTCTAACTCAATTGTAACTCAACTTTAACTCTTCTATTCTATAAGATTTCCCATTTTTTAATATTTAAATTTTAGTTGTAGTTGGACACAATACCTTTATTTTATTTATTTTTATGTGGTACTGAGGATCAAACCCACGACCTCGCATATGCTAGGCAAGCACTGTACTGCTAAACAACAAGCCCAGCCCAAGATTTCCCATTATTTTGATAAGAGTTTCTTCCTCACATATCTATGGACCTGTAATATTTTCCTTATCTAAATCCTTATTATAAGATATATTAGGCACACTGAATATTTTCTAAGTATGTAATATTCATTTTACTTATGCAGTAACATTATATATATCTCCCATTTTATATTCATATATACTAATATTTTCAAATATGATGGATGCAAATTAAAATAAATATTTCTTTAATGCAATTTTAATACTTCTATGTATTTGTATTCATTTCAGAACTAATTTAAAAGAATGGCATTGCAGAAGAAGTTAATTCCATAATTATTTAATAAAATAAATTTTATATGATTATCTTAAATTATTTACACTCCACTGATTACATTTTTATTATATTTCAATAGTTGCTAAATTAATGAAATTGAGGAAATGATTCTGTCTTTATGTTAAAATGAAAATGAAACAGGTGGTTATTGAAAAGATCATTGGTGTTGAAGGCTGGTTGTCTACATTCAATAAATCACTTGTTTGCTATGTGATTTTATGAAAATACCTTTACCTCTGATTCACATTTTGTCAGTTTTTCAAATAAGGATCTGGGCTCTTTTCCTTGCATTGTTCTAGCAATAATTTCTCAAAATGTATGTGATAAATATTTCAGGGCTGAATTATCGCTAATTGGTTTTGTACTTGTTTTTTAAATTTTCAGTGATGTTGCTGGTTGGGAATAACAATTTTCAGGACAGTTTTAGGTAAAATATGAAACTGTTAAAAAATATTCCACAAATGTCATTCTTTATGTACAGATAACTAAGCTGTTTGTATTAATTTTTTTCCCTCTTAACCTTCCTTATCTTATTTTTGCAAACTATCAAGATGCTATTTATTTAATTATCCATCATTTCAACAAATTAATAAAGCCCATTTTAATCAGAAGTATTTAATCTCATTATCTTAAGCTGCATATTTTTTCCAGCAAGCCACCATCTCACAATAAAATATCTTATCATCTCTTGACTTTTCTCTCAACTCCAATAAAATAAAACATTTAGACATTTAGAAAGTTTAGATAAATATGTTCAAGTGTGAAGATTTTTTTTCATTAACCCTACCTGGAACTTAAGCATGTTTTAATTTAAATATTAAGGTTTTTCTTCAGTTTTAGGAAAAATACAAATGTATGAAGAATTGAAAAATCCAATGTATTAATGACCTAATAATTTATGTTTAAACTTTGCTTCATTTAAATAGCAAATACTAAACTTTCGAACATAGAAAACTACTATTTAATATCCGATCAAATTTGAAACAAAATGGTTAGATGGTACTAAGAAGAGACAATAGATTTTTTAAAAGTTGAAATAAAAAGACACAAAATAAACAATTGTAAAAAGTATAACTATATCAAAATTTTTTTCTTTGAGTAGATCATTAAAATGTTTTGATTTGTAAGCTTGATTAAGAAAATTAAGAGCAAAATAACCTAAAAAATGGGGAAGACACTATTTCAGATGTATGAGAGATTAAAATTATAGAGTATGTAATTATTTGATAGTATGAATGATATGGCCTGAATTTGGTTCCCCTACACTTAGATGATGTAACCTAGTGTTGCTTAAAATCTTCAAAGATTTTCCAGTAAAGAAAACACTAAAGAGAAAATTTCATAATCTGACATAATATGTTGATCAATATCTGTCCTCAAACTTCTTTTTAAATTATATATACAACTAATAGATTCATAAATTATTTAAATCAGTAACATTGAATATTTAGTGTTATGTCTATGCTCCATGTATCACATTGTTTATGATATTTCTCATATTGTAAACTATGCTGCAAAACATTTTTTCTCATAGTAACATATCTGAATTTCACCCAGATTTCAAATCCCTACTCCATCCCCCCAATTTTCTGTTACTAGAAGCTGCAAAAATTGTAATCAGGGCTTGCTAATATATTTTTTAAAACTTGTATATGTTTGTACATTTCTTTAAGGCAATTCAAGTTTATGTATTCTAAGAAACTACAATTCAAAACATGATACTGAG
>NW_025999942.1:9810097-9820908 GCF_001458135.2 Marmota marmota marmota | reverse complement strand
AATATGGAAATCACCCCCACCCCCGATTTATTATTGCATCTCATAAAGCTCCTGAAACCGAGATTTGTACCTAGTGGTCATTTGGTTAATGCATGTTCATTAGATACGTGAGGAGATAACTACGGAAAAACAAATGAAGAATGAAAAAATTATTAATTTGGCAATTTAACCGTAGAAAACAAGTTAATCTTTTTCAGTGGTTAGAATCTTAAGGTATGATAAGAGTTGGAAAATCATTCGCAGGAAAATTCAAACATAGAGTTTTGAGAAAATTTCTTCTATGAGAAAATTCCATGACTTTTAATCATATTTAATTTTTAAGGTCTAAGAGTATTGAATTAATATTAATTACTTAATATATGCTTAGAAAATATTAATTTCTAAATTATTAAGTAAAATTACCACAATAAAGAAATCAGATGTTTTATTTAAGACTTTAATTCACATTCTGTAAAAGGAAATAATTCTATTTATAGGATTTAAAATTTTATTTTTCCATTGTTTCATGTAAGCTAAGTATCAGAGGAAAGGAGTGATTTCCATATTCAAAACTAAATGGTAGATGGAATACCAATTTTCTGTTATTATATTTTAAATTATATTAGAATCATAGTATTTACTGGGATTTTTTTTTATAAATATTTCAAAAAGAATTAATGTAGGGGTTTTGTGTTTGGGATTGAGCTTCATGACTGTGGCATGTTGGTGGCTAGGAAGTTTCTGCACAAGACACAGATTTCCTGGCTGATGGGAAAACTTCTGTGCAAAGACACAGGATGCCTGGCTGCTATAGCAATGTTCATCATGAGAAGGCTCTGTGTTACAGTCTTATCAGCCTCAACCTTGATCTCATGCACACAGCTCCCAGGAATATAGGGAACTCTCTTGTTAGAAAACCACAATGTTTCACTGAACTTAAATCTTGTCCACATAATAGCAACTTTATACAATGGGCTTCCTTGAGAGCTACACAAAGCTCCTAACATGGCATATTGCAATTTAGTATGTAACTGATGAATAAGCTGTATAATGTTGCTAAGTCTGTAACCTGCCTAGTAATACAATGAACAATATGTACTAATTATGCCAATGACCTAAAGTAACTATTGATATAAATAATGCTTGGTAGCTTGGCCTCTCTGCCATTTTGCCATCTTTTGTTCCTGCCTCTGCATCTTGTCTCTGTGTTACCTTTTATTTTCCTACAAATTAAATCATTAAATCTCATTAAAAATGTTCCATAATAACAGCAGATAATAAAATCATACTGGTATCCCTGACTCAGTGTCTAAAGATTTAAAGGAGATATTTAATCAAGTCTAAGGTCAAGAAAAACATATCAAATGCTAGCAACCATTAAACAAAATTTTGTGCTAAAAACATGTTCTATTTTACTCTTTTAAAGATTATGATTGTCTTTATTTCAAAACATACTGCTTCATTGACATATTGGCATTGTGTTGATATGAGTAAAAATCTAGTATTTTAAAAATTCATCAGTTGATAAATAGCTTCATTATTAATAAATTAATTAGTTAATACCTTATTTATGCTTTTGTTAATTATTATCTATTTATGAAATTGAGATATCCTGGGTTTATCCTAAGTTCTATTAACTAAAATTAAGAGAAAAAAATGCTAGAACTTCAAGTACACATGGAAATTAAATAAGTGTGGATATTGTCTTTCCAGGCTACTAACTTTTTCATGTTTCTAATAATGATTTTCTTTAATCTCTGACAATATTTCACCTTTATTTACAGTGCTCTTTTGTAAGCCACAAATGTCTTAGAAACTTTGTCACTTTAAATAAAGATTGTACTTACAAATGAATATGACAAAATTTTCCTGTAGAAGCTATCAAAGTAAATGTGAAAACTGCTAAATTAAATAATTATTATATGCATTCATGGGTTTTATAAAATAATCATTATATACCTGGAGTAAAGAGGAGAGAACAATTAACCTTGCATAGTGGAGGAAGACTTGAAGAAAATGATACTAGACTCAACTGGTAAGTGATGGAGAAGAGTTTTCTATCCAGGGATTAAAGGAAGGTTTATTCCCGACAGACACATAAATTTGTGCAAAGTAGGCTGAAGAACAACTTTGCGGTGTTTCCAGCACAGTAATGTGTTTTGTGTGTTAAATCTCAGGGTACAGTAGCAGAGTGAATTAGAAGAGTTTAGGACAACATAAGAGGCAAATGGTAAATACAAACAAACTGAATATCACTTGGCAGAGTTTGTGCATTCTGCAGAATTACATTAAAAGTCAGTTTGAAGAAGTCAACTTTGATGCTTTGTGGGAAAAGAAAGAAAAATACTAAGGTAATAAATGTATGCCCCATAAAAGCAAAATAAGATCTTAATAATTTTATTTATTATAAATAGATCCTAGCATAAGTTTATTGCTTATATGATGAATGTATGAGTGGAATAAGCAAATATAAAACAAATGCATAATCTTCAGGGTGTTCTTTGGGGAGCTTTGGTTAGCTAATATCACTATTGTACTCTTTGGTTCAGACAATGTTAGTCTGCAGCCATCTGTGTTTCCTAGCTTTAGCTATGCTTTCCTCTATGATTCATAAGTCACATGCATTTATCTGAGTATATTATCTCTTCTATAACATAGGAATTTCTCTTCTATGCTGCACATTCTTTATATAGCACTTTGTGTCTTTAACAAATTTCTGAGATAAGACTAATGAAGACACACTTCTTATTTTCAACATTTTATAATAGTCCAATATATTTTTATTCATTGTCCTTAAAATTGGTATAAACAATAAGAATTAACTGCCACAATTAACTTTTGGTGAGTTACTTATCCAACCTCCACATCTTAAATCTTTTAGAGGAATATTGACAGGTTCATATGCCTTTGATAAATTTCTGGTTGTGACAGCAAAGGTTAAACTAGACTTTTTGACAGAGGACACTTGTCTATCATTTCATGCTTGCCTACATTCTAGCAGCAATTGATCTCTGTTGGCACAGGTTCTCTGTAGCTGTTTCTAGTCAATGCACTTATTTATAAAAATAACATGTGGATCAGATATTCTTTGTTAAGGGTGGTTAACACTGAAGATAATCTGGTATATAGGTTTAGATTTTAGGATTTCATAAATGATAAAATCGGGGAGGGTGCATACTTAACAAATACTTGTGCATGAATTCAGTTTAACTATAACATGTGACTTTTACTCTTTGATAAAGTGCTAAAATAAGGGACAAGTGAACCAAATGTGAAGACATTATTTCATAATAGCAAATATCACTCAGCTATTTTTCTGATTGATATCATTAGTATCATGAGCCTTACAAATAGTGAAAATTAGGTAAGAATAATTGCATTAAGGTTAGAATCCCAAGACACTAAAATTTCATTGTGATTGACTCTATCATTTTATTTGATGGTTTTAGTTGATATTAAGAAACTATATTTTGAATACAACAAAGAAAAATATGATGATTTATTAATCCCAGCCCTACTATACATATTCAAATGAGTTTTATTAAACTAAAACTAATAAAAATAAATGTAAACTGTATGAGTAACTGTAGAAGTTGAAAGAAACTGCCCACAAGTCCCTAAAATGTTTTGTCTTGCTGATTACCCTTTTTTTCCAGTCTCACTAAATACACATTGGTCCATTAAAAATCCTTAAGGATTTGTCCTATGCATGGAGGTAAGTAACTGACACGAACATATTTCTTAAGATGGAACATGAACAAAAAATATTCTAGTAATAAAATTTAACTATAGCATAGAATTATGTGCAGAAGTTCTCAATATTTTTGTAACTCTCATAAATTGTTTTAACTCTGATCTTCAAATTCTTATTTGTAAAGTAGTGATAGGGATAGCACTTTTTTCAAGAAAACTTTGTGAAGATTAAATGAGAAAATGTGCTTAATGGGCTTGAGAGAGTTTTTGACACTTGGTTATTTTTTAAAAAGTAACTCTTCACTTAATGTGATTTTATATGCTGAGTGTCAAAAATAAGATGAAGTTCAAAAACATCTAGGAAGGAACAAAGAAATGATCTGAATTCACATGAATCCAATTCCTTCTTACACCATTATCTACTATTCTCTTGTTTTTTTTATTTTTAACTCCATATTGAAGCTCAGGTTCAGAAGTGACCTATTAAAAGGACTTTGGCTATTTTAATTCCATATTATTATTTTTTATATTTCCATATTATTATTTTTTTCTATTTTTTAAAATTTACATATGACAGCAGAATGCATTACAATTCTTATTACATATATAGAGCACACTTTTTCATATCTCTGGTTGTATACATAGTATATTCACACCAATTCATGTCTTCATACCTGTACGTTGTATAATAATGATCATCACATTCCATCATCATTAATTACCCCATGCCCCTCCCATCCCCTCCCACCCCTCTGCCCTATCTAGAGTTTGTCTGTTCCTCCCATGTTCCCTCTCCCTATCCCATTATGAATCAGCCTTCTTATATGTGGGGACAAGTGCATAGAATACTACATGGATGGCATATGTTAAGGGCGTCTGAGTGGCAAACCACTTCCCCATAATAGGCATGTGAGTGGCAAACCACTTACCCCATAGGTACAGCCCTTGGTGTGAAGCCACGTGTTGCAGTCCCTGTACTTGCTCCATGGCCCACTCATCGATTGGTCACTACAGAGACAGTTGGACAGCAATTGCATTGGTGGCTGCCTGTCATCTGCTTAGCTACTGCCTGAGTATATATACACAGTAACTCTACAATAAAATCAGACCTGCTTGGCTTAGCTACTGCCTGAGTATATATACACAGTAACTCTACAATAAAATCAGACCTGCTTCCTGCTTGGTCTCTGGAGGTCTTGATTAGTGACTCTGAAGCCACACTTTCCTCTACACTGTTCTGTGGACCTCCTCGCTGGACGAGAAAGAGCCCACACATTTATATCAGAGAAAACATTCAATATTTGGTATTTTGGGATTGGTTAACTTCACTTAGCATTATCTTCTTTAACCATTTACCTGCAAATGCCATGCTTTTATTCTCTTTTATTGCTGAGTAATAGTCCATTGTGTATATATATGTCATGTTTTTTTTTTTAATCCACTCATCTATTGAAGGGCATCTAGGTTGGTTCCACAGTTTAGCTATTGTTAATTGTGCTGCTATAAACATTGATGTGACTGTGTCCCTGTAGTATTCTGTTTTAAGTCCTTTGGGTACAGACTGAGGAGAGGGATAGCTGGCTCAAATGGTGGTTCCATTCCCAATTTTCCAAGAAATCTTCATATATCATTCCATATTGGCTGCACCAATTTGCAGTCCCACCAGGAATGTATGAGTGTAAATTTTCCCTCTATCCTCGCCAACACTATTGTTGTTTGTATGCATAATAGCTGCCATTCTGACTGGAGTGAGATAAAATCTTAGAGTGGATATCTCTTCATGCACAAAACTCAACTCAAAATGGATTAAGGACTTAGGAATATAACCAGAGACCCTGTATCTAATAGAAGAAAAAATAGGGCCCAATCTCCACCATGTGGGATTAGGCCCCCAACTTCCTTAATAAGACTCCTGTGGCACAAGAATTAAAATCAAGAATCAATAAATGGGATGGACTCAAACTAAAAAGTTTCTTCTCAGCAAAAGAAACAATCTGTGAGGTGAATAGAGAGCCTACATCTTGGGAGCAAATCTTTACCCCTCACACATCAAATAGAGCTCTAATCTCTAGGGTATGCAAAGAACTCAAAAAGCTAAACACACACACACACACACACAAAATAACCCAATCAATTTGTGAGCAAGGATTTGAACAGAAAACTCAGAAGATGATGTACAATCAACCATCAAATACATAAAAAAATGTTCATCATCACTAGCAATTAATTCCATATTATGTTTTAACATAAGTTATTGTAGACTGTTGGGAGTAGCAAATGAATGACCCAAATTTGTTTGAACCATCTCAAGGCAGAGATGCTGCCCTTCTGAGAACTCTTGGTGGTATCTCACAGAACTGAGACAGCTCGGTTGCTGTGGACACACTGCTCAAAGAATGTTCTGTGTCTCACAGAATGCATTGGTTCAAAGAGCCTTATTTGAACACCAGCTGCCTGGCAGGGTGGAAGAGATATGGGCATGCTCAAGAGCCTTGAGATGCCAGCTGCTGGGAAGAAATACCCTGCAAACCAATAAACTCAATTATACTATTTTCCTCATATCTTCACTTTTGTTTATCTTGAAGAAGCTTTCTCACAATAAATCCTTTTTATGCATAAACCTATATAGTAAATATGTGGAGCCTCCCTCTTGGTTCAAACAGACCCCCAACAGGGCTGGCTCACCCACAGGGACCATTTTCTCTCTGTTTGTATGTTTGTTTGTCTTATTTCCAATTCTCTTACTGCCCCAATTCGGGAAACTGAGGAAACTTTGCTCTGGATCACAACAGTAAGAAGTTTCCTGCACTTTGGTGAAATGAGTGGCTTTTAAGATATGTAGCCTGTAGAAAAATATTTTATAAGCATCTCTGACCTTGTATTAACAACTGATAAGATTTCAAAATAAGCTGTATGATTAAAGTACTAACAGGTTGTTTAGTAGCCTATTCATTAGAATTAAATAGAACTCCATTGCATAATTCAAAACATAATTTCAGCTACATTTTATTATAAACACTGTCTTTAGTTTAGCTTTTAAACCAAATAATAAGCCTAGTTGTTTTTGTTTTCTTTCTTTCTTTCTTTCTTTCTTTCTTTCTTTCTTTCTTTCTTTCTTTCTTTCTTTCTTCCTTTCTTTCTTTCGTGCATCATTTGCTAAGTATTTGTATGTTTAGGAGAATTCTACGTGAAAATTTTCTTTCTTCATTGATACAAATAAGAAGTCTATGGGAGAAATATTCTATGGGACAAAACTGACTAAAGATATTGAAGGTTACAAATATCCAGCACAGATATTTAGGGTTTATATGCTACACATATGTAGGTATACACACACGTACATTCAATTTTGGGTGTATATGTGCACTTGGAAATGTCTACCAAAGACCTGTGGTATAGAAGGTTTGGTGTATTAGTCAGGTTTTTGCTGCTGTGACTAAAAAACCTGATCAGAACAATCATTGAGGAGGAAGAGTTTACTTATGGGCACACAGTTTCAGATGTCTCAGTCTATAGAAGGCCAGCTACATTGTCAGGGTTCAAGGTGAGGCAGAACACCAAGCCTGAAGAGTGTAGTAGAGGGAAGCAGCTCACACAATGTTCAGAAGCAGAGAAATTCCATCTGCTAGATATGAAATATATACTCCAAAGGCCTGTCCCCAATGACCCATTTCCTCCAGCTACATTCAACCCAACTTCAGTTTCTACTCAGTTAATCCTGTTGGGGGATTAATTCACTGATTGGGTTAAGGCTGTCATAATCCAATCATTCTCCTCTAAACCTTCTTGCACTGTCTTATGCAAGAGCTATTGGGAGACACTTCACATCCAAACCATAACACTTGGTCACTAGTCTGTGGCACTATTGAAAGGTGGAGAGATCTTTAAGAGTTAGGGCCCAGTAGAAGGAAGTTTGGTTATTTGGGGACTGTCTTGAGGCAGTATCTGGATACTAGCCTTTTCCTTTGTCTCTTTTGCTTTTTCAGCCACTTTCTTTTCTTTCTTTTTTTAAATTTGTTTGAGATTAATTATTTGATCAATATATTTAAACTTTTTTAAGTTGATTTTTTAAAAAAAATAAATAACAGTGGAATGTATTACAATTCATATTACACATATTCAACACAAACTTGAATATATATATGGTTATATATAAAGTATGTTGACACCAATTCATGTCTTCATACATGTACTTTGGATAATGATGTCTATCATATTCTACCATCCTTACTAACACCCAACCCCTCCATTTCCCTCCCACCCCTCTGCCCTATCTAGAGTTCCTCTATTCCTCCCAAGCTCCCCCTCCCTACCCCACTATGAGTCAGACTACTTATATCAGAGAAAATATTTGGCATTTGTTTTTTGGGGATTGGCTAACTTCACTTAGCATTATCTCCTCCAACCCCATCCATTTACCTGCAAAGCCATGATTTAATTCTCTTTTATTGCTGAGTAAAATTCCATTGTGTATACATACCACATTTTTCTTAATCCATTCATCCACTGAAGGGCATCTAGGTTAGCTCCACAGTTTAGCTATTGTTGTTGGAACCTTTTACCTCCTTTGGGACCGCGGCCATTATTGGGTGTTGGCTGAGGTGGCCTCATAGGCTCTTCTAGAGCATTTCCGAATATGTGACCTGGCTGGGTTGGCACGCCCAGGCTTTTGACCTTAGCCCCGCCTAATGGTTTAACCTGAAATCTGCCTAGGCCCCTAGTGATAGTAATGTAACTGCCTCCTGTTTGTTCTCGCTACTGTCTCTTCTTACTCCCTCCTTATATCACTATATAACCTTGTCCCTGACACAATAAAGCTGAGATCTGCTGTGTCTTCACGGCTGACACAACTCTCGGCTCAGTGTGGTTTCTTCACAATCTTGGGGTGGGGACTGGTCCATCGACCCTTACCCTCTCGCTCAGCCCCTCGGAGACGACAGGCTGGTCCTGCCTGTCTCCCACGTACCCTTGTTGCAAGGAGCAACAATTGTAACTTGTGCTGCTATAAACATTGATGTGTCTGTATCCCTGTAGCATGCTGTTTTTAAGTCCTTTGGGTATAGATTGAGGAGAGGGATAGCTGGGTCAAATGGTGGTTCCATTCCCAAATTTCCAAGGAATCTTCATACTGCTTTCCATATTGGCTGCATCAATATGCAGTCCCACTAGCAGTGTATGAGTGTACCATTTTCCCCACATCCTCGCCAACATTTATTGTTGTTTGTCTTCATAATAGCAGCCATTCTAACTGGAGTAAGATGACATCTTAGAGTAGTTTTGATTTGCATTTCTCTAATTGCTAGAGATGATGAACATTTTTTCATATATTTGTTGATTGATTGTATATCCTCTTCTGAAAAGTGTCTGTTCAGGTCCTTGGCCCATTTGTTGATTGGGTTATTTATTTCTTTGGTGCTTTTTGAGTTCTTTTTATACTCTAGAGATTAGTGGTCTATCTAATGTGTGAGGGGTAAAGATTTGCTCCCAGGATGTAGGCTCTCTGTTCACCTCACAGATTATTTCTTTTGCTGAGAAGAAACTTTTTAGTTTGAATCCATCCCATTTATTGATTCTTGATTTTAATTCTTGAGCAACAGATGGCCACAAATAGAATGCATCACACCCCATGTACTGCGCCACTGCGCAGGTGAATAACGAGTTAGAACGACAAAAAACTATCTTGTTAGGAACTTACAGCAAAATGGGGGTGCACCGAAACCTAGAGGAAGGATTTCCAGCACCGAGGTCTGGTAATTGAGTCTCAAACACGAGCCAACTGTGCGACCAGATGTAGCCGCCCCGTGGCTACAGACTGCGGGGCGCCACCGAGAAGCGACCAGCAGGCAGGGAGAAACGTTGCTGCGGATTCTGTGGAATCCTGCTGGCTGAGCCCTCACTGAGCCCCGGGCTGAGTGCGGGATTTCAGACGGGGAAGGAAGCGGTACAGTTCTATCCCCCACAATGGAAACTCCACCAAGGAAACCAGCGGCCACCATCTTGGAGAGCTGAAGTAACCACCGCCACTCTCTGACAGATTGCAACAATAAAACAGGTGTGTGTTACTCAGCTCATCTCCCATAAAGCGGAGAATTCGCATAAAATCTCTCCTAGGCTTTCCGGGGGAGGGATTATCAGAGCGAGCCTGCATAAAGACTTGGGGAAAACTAGAGACACCTGACCTTCAACTCCCCCTCCCATCAGCGGCGAAAACGAAACCTGTCTTGCCAGCGCTGGGGGAGGGGCAAGCGTAAAAAATCAAAACAATAGAGTGCCAGGGTTCCCAATAGCCACCCTCCACACCCAACAAACGGCAGGCCCTGAGTACAGTTTGAAATGCCGAGAGGCATCACTCAGGGGAAATCTGGTCTAGCAGGAGAAACCAGGACTAGAAGGAGAAACCAGGGGACTAGAAGCCAGGCCCTCGCCACTGGGCAGCTGGAGACTGAACTCCCACTGGCGACAGTCCACCCGCTGCCCGCATGACTGGGCGGCTAGAGATCGCCCGCCCGCTGGCGACAGCCGGCCCACTGCCCGCGCGGCTGGAGTCCGCCCCCCCGCTGGTGACAGCCGGCTTGCTGCCTGCGTGACTGGGCGGTTGGAGTCCGCCCCCCCGCTGGCGACTGATCGCCCGATGGCTGCCCGCGCGACTGGGCAGCTGGAGTCCACTCCCCCGCCGGCGACCGGGAGCTGAAACCAACCAGAGACAGTCCAGTCCCACCCCCCCATTCGGACACCCCGGCAAGGAGCCTGGGGCCCGCCATAGCAGAGAGGTGATGTCACTGGAGCTCGGCCATCGGAATTCCTTCCCAGCGGAATCCACTTTAGCAGGTATAGTCTACCAACACAAAGGAGAGACAACAGAGATATACAAAACCAAAACAAATCTATAGAAGAGAGCAGAAACACTGCAAGCAAATAGAGCTAGAAAGTAACGTGAACATCATGAAAAAAAACAAGGGAAAAAAGGAGTACAAACAA
Organism: Marmota marmota marmota; assembly: GCF_001458135.2. Classification (NCBI taxonomy): domain Eukaryota; kingdom Metazoa; phylum Chordata; class Mammalia; order Rodentia; family Sciuridae; genus Marmota; species Marmota marmota. Next base: position 9,810,258 of record NW_025999942.1, on the reverse strand, counting down.
TCCAGGACAACTTAAATCTACAGGAGGACCTAGAAGCATCAGAAACATGGATAGGGAAAGAACTCAAGGCATACCTAACTCAGATGGAAAGGAATATTAGAGAAGACATGAGACAGCAAGTCCAAGCAATAAAAGTATATTTTGAAAATGAATTAAACAAA
>NW_025999942.1:9754372-9807466 GCF_001458135.2 Marmota marmota marmota | reverse complement strand
CTCGGACTATTCCCTGAGGATCTTAAAAGAGCGTACTATAGGGATACTGCCACATCAATGATCATAGCGGCACAATTCACAATAGCTAGACTGTGGAATCAACCTAGATGCCCTTCAATAGATGAATGGATTAAAAAAAATGTGGCATTTATACACAATGGAGTATTATGCAGCAATAAAAAATGACAAAATCATTGAATTTGCAGGAAATGGATGGCATTAGAGCAGATTATTCTAAGCGAAGCTAGCCAATCCTTAAAAAACAAATGCCAAATGTCTTCTTTGATATAAAGAGAGCAACTAAGAACAGAACAGGGAGGAAGAGTATGAGGAAAAGATTAACATTCAACAGAGACGAGTGGGGGGAGAGAAAGGGAGAGAGAAGGGAAAGCATATGGAAAGGGAGAGAATGAACAACAGCAGATGAGGTAGAGAGGGAAGATGGGAGGGGAGGGGAGGGGGGATAGTAGGGGATAGGAAAGGTAGCAGAATACAACAGTCACTAATATGCCATTATGTAAAAATGTGAGTGTGTAACCGATGTGATTCTGCAATTTGTATTTGGGGTAAAAATGGGAGTTCATAACCCAATTGAGTCAAATGTATGAAAGATGATATATCATGAGCTTTGTAATGTTTTGAACAACCAATAAAAAAAAAAGAAGTTCAGAGGAAAAAAATTTATTTTGTTATATTTATTTCAATACATTAAATATATTTTTGAAATCAAGGATTTTACACAATTTGGTCTTTGATTATACTGATGATCTAAAGAACAAAATATGTAATTACATTTAAAGTGTACAAAATTTGATTATTTTCATGAAAATGTATGTAAAAGTAAAAAAAAATAATTCTTGAGCAACAGGCATCTTATTAAGGAAGTTGGGGCCTAATCCCACATGATAACGATTAGGGCCTACTTTTTCTTCTATTAGACGCAGTCTCTGGTTTAATTCCTAGGTCCTTGATCCACTTTGAGTTGAGTTTTGTGCATGGTGAGAGACAGAGGTTTAGTTTCATTTTGTTGCATATGGATTTCCAGCCTCTTCCTTTTCTCTCTTTGCCTCTCTGCTGTTATGAACAGGCCTTCCTTACCATACAGTTGGAATTCAATGTACTGTGCCACCACAGGCCCAAAGCAACAGAACCAAGTAACTATGGTCAAACTTTGAATCAAAATAAACCTTTCTTTGTTTTATCTCAAGTATTATGTCCCAGAAACAGAAAGCTAACACTGTATTTGTGTGCTTGTGTGTGTATATATATCCCTCCAGAGATATTCATTATTTTCTGCCACTTAAAATTTTATATACTATGTAACAGTTTTAAATTAAACTAAATTTATATCAGAGTGAATTTATTATTATTTTTTTAAATTAATAGTATTAAAATACATGTTTCATAGGGAAGCTTTAAAAGCCTCAATGTGCATATTTTATTTATATGAATTGTATTTTTTTAACTAAACCCAAAGATAAATTGTTCTCTAATAAAAAATGTATTTTTAATTGGAAAATTATATTTTACTTCATTTTTTGTTTAAAAATCAATAATAAATCAATCATTCTCTGTATAAAAGAAATGTAAAACTCCTTAAAATTTAACAATTCTTTCTCATTATTTTTCAGACATTACCCCACTAAAAATCATACTTAGTTAAACTTAACCAAAATTGGGTGCTGTTTATTTCTGAATTTTATTGAGTAGAAATTTCTTTAAATGCCTACGTATGGTTGAAAATAGCTAAACTAATGGTGCAATAGCCCATGTAAATACAGTTTTGAATCTTTTCTCTAAGAACTATGTCCTACTTATTTGAATTATAAATTGACAATTTTTCCTATTCTAGTTTGTACATAATATTTCAAGTATGATTATGACTAACATTATTGCCCTGAAAAGTGTCTAATTTTAAAGTTATGCATATTTGCTTATATTCAATGTAGAGCATCATTTTGAATGCAGAGTTTAGTTGCAATGACAGCTACTTTTTGTTCATTTTAGAATAGGGTACAGAGTGCCCTAGAAAGAGCTGTGTCATTACCCAGCTTCTGGTAACAGAGGAGGAGATTGATGGTGGCAATATAAGGACATCTTCAGCCAGTGAAGATGAACAAGGTGCTGCACTGCACATTCACTGAGGCCACTGCCCTCTGAACAGGTTAAATAAGATCCCATAGAGTATGTTAGCACTCTTGAGGGCCAATTATTATAAAAACTTCAAGCCTGGTCCCTAAATCTCTTTCATTTTCTGCCTTTTCATATGATGTTTCCCTCTTGCTTGTGCTTCCACCATGTGTAACACAATTAAGAGGCCATGATCCTGAGCCTCCAGAACTGTGAAATAAACCTCTTTTATTTATAAAGTTCTCAGTCTCAAGTATTCTGTTATAGTGTCAGAAAATAAACTAATGGAGTATCTAATTCAAAAGGTTTTAATAAACTTTGGTATGAGAGTGTATATATACATTTGGTGACATGGAAGCACAGATATAGATATGGAAATATAAATATTGTGATCTTCTGCTTTAATTTCCTAAAATTAAATATATTATATTTTTGCATATTACATTTTAACAGTGTGAATCAATCTACTTTTTGCCATCATTTAAGCATCTTAAATAGAAGTTTGATAAAATAATGAAAGAAAGTGACTTTCATATTATTCTCTCCATCCTCTAAGGCAAAAAAAATGTAGTATAAGTTAATTTTTGAGTTGTTCTTTTATCTCAAAGGTTAAAATGCAGAATGAATTTAAATAATAAAATGACAAGCATAAATAGCCTATAACATTCTTTTCAACTATAACATTAATGCTGCATTACATTCTTGTATATTAACTTCTCAGAACCTGCAGTCTCTAAGGAATCATTGAACTGATTATCTGTGAGTTATCATTTATTGTGCAAGTCAGCTTACAAGTAAAGTTGCTTCTGAATTCTATTTCAACCATTTCATTTAAAACTATATTTTAACTAAAATGATCACAGAAGAATAGCTTTCCAGGAACATAATTTTTCATTTTTATTGGTTATTAAATAGAATTTTCATGTCCTGAGAAATGCTGAAATGTTTTTGGAATGAACTTTTGTCTATATTAAATCTGACAATCTATTCTCTTTTCCTGGGCAAACAAAACAAAACAAAACACAGTGCATTTTGTTCAGATCTTTTCCTAGGAATGGCTAAAGGATGAAATATATCTAATTAAAATAATAGGTCACTGTAAAGGGCAGGAGTGACACCTTCTACATGGTATTATTAATGCATTCATGACCAAGTATTTGGTGTTTTAGAATATTTGCTATTAACAAATGACATCCAAATAGGAAAAGCAAGGCTAAGCTGTTAGTTAACTGACATGAAAAGAAGTACCAGTGATTCAAAATTTTGTCTGAATGTTGGAACAAATGATTTATGTTCTGGGGGCTCAGTGGTAGAGAACTTACTTCATACAATGAGGCACTGGGTTTGATCCTCAGCACCACATGAAAATAAATAAAATAAAGATATTAAAAATAACTTTCATCTTTAAAAAAATCATATTCTGTATATCTTATAAATATATGCTAACATAACTTGGACACAGAATTAATAACTATTGATATCAGTACTTTGTAATGTAAGGGGCATATTTTTTAATTAAAAATTATTAATGCATAAAATGTATGATTTCCTTTATTTATCAAGTTCTTCATCTACCATATCACATGAATCAAAAACTATTAAGGCTTACATTCTAGCAATTTGATTTGTTTTTACCTAAAACTCAATAATATTGTCTAGTGTTTGCATTCATAAGAAGATATTTTTGAGTAATTATATGAAATGTGTTTCTCTGGATAAATATTTATAGGACAAAAATTGGTAATATTCCATCAATAAAATAACAAGAAATTTTTCTTAGTGTCATATGACATTGATCATGATAAAGGTATTTCTCAATAGGTGTCTCCTTAAGTATTTCACAAATAAGTAGATTTATAAGGAACAATCATTTTAATGATTTAGAAATATTTTACCAAACCAGTCACTCAAATGTCAACAACATGCGTATCACAGAATTTCAGCGGGTTATTTATACATTCATTTCACCTATTTTAAGCCTTAATAAAATATAAACTGAAAGTATATCCTATGATATTTATACATTTTCTATTTTAGATGAATAAAAATCCAATTTTTAGAAGATTATAACTGTAAATATTCTTGAATATGGTGTAAATATATGTGTAGTATAACTTAATCTATAATTCTCATGAGAAAAACATATTAAGTACATAATTTAAATAAAGCAAAATATAATCTAAGAGAAAAGCATGATAGTTTCTTTCATCAAGAGGGGATTTCTTGGGAGGCTAGTGAAAGGATGTTGAGGTCCTGCCACTAATCTAGCTCCCTGCAGGGGCCAGGAAGAAGATCTCGCATTGAGGTCAGATGACAATTATTTTTCCTTAAAAAAAGTCTCATTTTTAATACCCATAAAATTGGCTCTGCTTCTAGTCTTATCATACTTCCTTGTAAAAAATGAACTTGCTATATTGCTGGAAAGGGAGATACAACAAATAATCAGAATGGGGCAAAAAATGAGAGAAAAAAGCAAAGGTTAAAAAAAAAAACACCTCATATTTGCTGAGAATTTTAGGCCAAGCTTTGTTACTAATGATCTGTATCAACTTCAACAAGCTAGTTAATCTTTTTGGTCCTTAGTTATTTCATTTTTAAAATTTATCTCCTGTAGTAAATATCTGCTTAGGTTTTTCTTGAGGTTTAAATATGTTAGTCTATATAAATTTTTGTTTGATTGCTTTAGTGCTCCATTACCATAAGCTTATTGGGTTGGAATCTACTGGGGCTTAAAGAAATTTCTATTAAACCTTAAGTTTAACATACATTTCAAATTGAGACATGGAAGATTTGCATCTTCATTCAAGTTGAAGATATCTATGAAAAAAATGAAAATGCAAAAGGAAATCATTTCCCTCAGAGAAACTTAGAGAAGCAAAAACAAGAAATCAATAAGCATTATCAGAATGACAGGGACCAAAGTATTCAGCTTTCTACAGTGGGTTTAATATTTTTCCTTTTGGCAATAGGTCTTTCTGTGTGATTTACCTCAATGACCAGATTGCTCTCAAGTTTGTTTAAAAATCAAATTGCATAACTTTTTAATTCAGTAAGAAAAGGGTATCAGATGAGTTTATATCTTTATTTTGTGAAATGATGGATAACTCTAAGTATATAGGGCAATTGTGCGCAGGAAATTACCCCAAATGAATATTTCATCATTAAATTAATAATTCCCATTGGAATATTTTCACGGAGTGGGATTTAAGATGTTTTTATCACATATTATACTTGCATCTCTTTTACTGTACAGTAAATATAGGAAAGGATGTTTGTTTTCTTAAAAAACATTTTCAGCCAGGCATCGATGTGCAAGCCTGTAATCCCAGCCACTCTGGAGGCTGAGACAGGAGAATCCCAGTTCAAAGCCAGCCTTAGCAATTTAGCAAGGCACTGACCAACTCAGTGAGACCCTTTCTTTAAATAAAATACCACATAGGGCTGGGGGATGTGGCTCAGTGGTCGAGTGGCCCTGAGTTAAAACCCCAGAATCCCCCCCACCTCTATTAGGTAAATAGTCAGCCATGAACATATGGGTAGGGAAAAGGATAATGAAGGGCAGGCATTAGACATATGAATTAAGAAAATGAGTGAGTCACAAAACTGAGACTACAGGGAGTCCTTATCAGACAGGTAAGCATTTGGAAAATGGGAGCCTAAATGTCCAGCCTTCCAGCACCCAGAGATAATTATAACTACTTAATGGAACTAATACTTGAAATCATGGGGAACATACGGAAGCAGATAAACTTCACCAAAATGGGGCCCATTACCTCAGAACATTCTCCAGCCATAGTTAATCATAACACCATACAGGAACTATTGTTTCCAGATCATGTCACCACTATCTCTTGTGACCAAGTTGTCAGGACCCTTCTTTATCACCAAAACCATGTCACAACCATCTCTTGTGATTGGTCATGATGACCTTATAACAGAAATGAGCTAAAGGCTATACAAAGAGAGAATTAATTGTTTAAGGGGGCACAAGGAAATAGAACAAGAACAAAGAAACTGAAATCTGTTAAAAGTCTCTGAATCTTTAAGGGTCATGCAGCTTGTTTCAGAGACTGTCCAGGCCACTATGTACCTACACTGTATTTATATCTCTTATTCTCACTTTCCTAAATAAACTCCTGCCTGTTACTATCTGCAACTGGTTTGGAATTCTTCTTGCCATATTACAAGAACCTGCACCTAATGACCCCCGCAAGCACTTTGACTCCACAGGCTGTACTCCTCTACATTTCCCTCCTTTCTTCCTCTCTTCTTTCTTATTTCTCTTTTGCTGCAGACACTAAAGGTGTGTCTGAGTCTTTCAGAAAGAAATGATAAAAGGGATAAAAATAAAAATACCAAAATAGTATTTAAAATTGTACATGAATATGTTTCTCGACTACGTCTTCTTAAGTAACAAGAAACATGGCGCTATTATAATGTCCTATTTACTTAAATAACTTAAGCTGTCAATGAAGATGTTAAAGCTCTCTGCTCTAAAACCTTATTTCCATATCCCATTGAAATCATGGGGAACATATGAAAGCAGATAAACTTCAACAAATTGAGGCCCATGACATAGTTAATCATGCTAAGAACTTTTGTTTTTTATTATCAGATATGTAGAAAGACTGGAAACTGTGGTACTGTATGCATATTTGTTGGATTTGGGTCTGTGATCTGAGTATGTATACATGAGTGCATATTGTCAAGCAAATTAAACCTTAGTTGCATCCCCAGTATGCCCTCTCCTCTTTTCTCTTTTTATTTTATTATTTTTTTTAAATCTTATTATCATTATTATTATTATTATTTTTGGTGAGGTTCTTTTTTTTTTTTTTTGGAACTGGAGGTCGAACCCAGGGCTTTGCGAATGCAAGGTAGACGCTTTGCCACTGAGCTACATCCCAGCCCTCTCTTTTTATTTTTTAAAATATCTGTTACATTATACTGAGTAGATAGATTTAAATTCTGTTTCCTTGTGAAATATTGCAGAACTTTGAAGAGTGAACCTTTTTAAGGAAACAGGTTGTCTTGGTCTAGTAAGAAATGCTACTTCTTAAGTAAAAGAGACATGAAGAGGACAAACATATACTGAAATAATTAGAGACACAGTGATAATGCTGAAGCGAGTGTTTCTTTCAAACAATGAAAACTGACAGCCTAGAATGAGATTTTCTAGTCCAATGAGTTACATCAGAAATAAATACACGGATTGTATAGTACTGATAGTTTCTTTAGTCCAATCATTACTTCTTGCTCTCTGTATGGTTTCTAAAAGTGAGGGAAAAGACGGATAATAAAATTAATTACTTTAGTTTCTCTTTCTTCATATGTATATTCAGTAAATTTTATTACTTAAAATACTTACTATTATTTTAAAATATTATTAGGTATTTTAATTTGCACATCAGTTTCCCCCTTGGAGTTTATGAAAACTTAAGTGTTTTATTTCCCTGGAATTTGAGCATTTCTTCATACAAACTAACAGATTCTCCCACCTCACCCCTGTCTTAACCCCAGTGCTAAGAAAGTCATCACCAGATTGTTTTAATTTAGCCTAGTATAATAGGTTCAAAGTGAAAAGGAATGAAGCAATCAGGAATAAAGTTTAGTGACACATTAAGACTCTTTGCAGGAGGTGACAGACCCGTGTTTGCTTTTGGCAAAGAGACCTCTGATGACTACTTCCTCCACATGGTGAATGCACAGTACGTTTCATGACAGAGGAAAATCTTCAAATCCTAAGACTAGAACATTTATTCCTATTGAAAGTCCCTTTCCCCTATTAGCTATCCACCTTCCCCCCCCCCCAAATCTCAATTTTCTGAGAAAAGATTTTAAGGTTTGTATTCTTGATGAGATAGGCAGAGCCAAGGTTTGAAGATGTCTTTTTCCTTCACTTCAGAGCTGAAAAAGTGCTTGGCTTAGCACTTTCAAAGTTAAGTTGAAAGCCATTGCCTGTCAGAAGTTTAAAATATCTATTTATTATTTTCTAGCATCTAGGATTGATATTGGAAGGCTAATACTAGTCCTTCCTTTGTACTTGACTTGTATACTTCATTGCTATTATTTCTTTGCTGCTCATTCGTGCTCATTCTTCTTGGTAGCTTAGGTTTATTTTTTTCCCCACTATAGGATATATTGTAGTAATCTCTTTAACTTTGATATTGTAAAATAACAAGTCAGATGGACTGAACTTACTCTTCATTCATTTTTTTTCTGGTTTCCTTCTGAGCTACTTATTTTGAAAATCATGTGTTGTACTTCAGACACTTTATTTCAGATTATTTTTTATGTCTCCCACATTCTTAGAACTTTTTAACAATGATCATGCATATGAATCAAATTTTGTGATTCACAAGTTTTGTTCTTTATTCATTTTCTAATAATTTTAAGATAAATTATTCTCATTGATTTTTAAGAGATGATGTCAAATTTTTCCCCTAAAACTTATTTAATACTTAATTTAAGCAAGTGTTTTAAATTTTAAAAGATATTTCTTATGTTTTTCTTCTTTTCCAACTTTTTATTCAAGGGTTAATATATTATGGTATCAACTTGAAAATGCCCAGGTAAATCTGTGTTCATTTTATATTTTAAGTTCTTTTTAGAAAATGATTCATATCTGTTTTTTCAGAGAACAGTGCTTGTGTATGTATCTTTACTTCTTTCTTCATATCCTTCAAATATTCTAGGACTCTTTAAAGTATCAATAATATTAAGCAAAACATAATTAACATTCTATGTGCAAGGGAGACTTGAATTGTATGATAATATTAAGATGACTGAGATGGAAAATGTTTCTTTAAATTGATAATCCTTTAGTGTCAGAATATAGGGGAAAATTTTGTTTTATTTGTTACAAACTCTATCATTACAATGGCATCAAAACTGCTATTATTTGTTAGGCTGTGTTAGAAGGATGGCAAGTTGGAGGCCTGGCTTACCTGGGCAACATACTAATACCTGTCTCAAAATAAAAATAAAACATAAACCCTGCTATTTTGAAATTGATAATAGTTATTGCAGTCATTTCTCTGTTTTTGCTCTCAGAGGTATTTCGAGGAATATCAACAGTCATAGAGAGGTTTTTCAAGATGGCTGAACAAAAAAGGTTGCTTTCATGGTTGCTCTGTGGTATAAAATCAAGACAGCAAATAGACAGCTTCTCAGCATAGTGCATGAAAAAAGGGGGGGGTAGGGCTTTACTGGGAATTAATACTGGACATTCAAAGCAGATCAGGGACTCAGGAAGTTGGATATAATAAAATAAGGAAGAATTGCCAGTGCAACTGCTGCAGGTGATGCCAGCCAGAGCAATCCCCCACAAACAAAGTAAAGGGATAAGGGTATTAAAGGACTACATTTTTAGGAGACCCAAAGTGTGTCTGGTTAAGGAGAGAACAGAGATCAAAAAGACACTGCCTGACTAACCTAAAAGGCATGATGTACAATATCCTTGTGCAGGAAAGAAACCACATGTCTCCCAGCTGCCCACAAAGGACAGATAAAGCAACCATTCTGGAGTTGTGACATGGTGGCCAGCAGCTGGGGAAGCCAATTCCTGGCAAACCTCATCTTGGCCCAAAATAAAGGCCTGGAAAACCTGCACTGCATGACACACAGAATGCCTAAGTGATCAGGAGAAAATCAAATGTGGAGGGGTTATACACACAGGAGCACACATTATGAAAACCCACATGGAGGCCTTCCTCCCAATACAGACCATCCACTTTCAGAACCAGCTGGGAGAGATGCACATGACTGGGAATTCAAAGGGAGGTGGGAATAATTGAATTTGGAGACCAAAGTGGAGAGACCAGGCAATGTGGAATGATGGAGCAGACTAAAGATTGGCTCTTCTACAACACAAGTGAAACCCAGAGGAGGTCCCTGGGGTGCACTCTGCCCACATGGACCAGCAACTGCTGGATCCTGGAGGTGTGCTGATTTAAAATCTTCAGACCAATCGCCATTTAACAAATAACCTGGAACTTACCCCTGCTTCAAGGAGCTCTGCCTATAGGAATCCTCTCAGCTCTGGAACCCCACTGTGAGGATGAAACAGAAATCACAATCCAGCCCACCCCATATAACACTGCTGAGAAGGGAAGCTGAGAAACTTTTGAACTCAAATAGAAATAAATTTTTGACTTTTTGAGATCGTTTTTAGATTTTTTATTTTATTTCCTCTTTAATCTGTTTAATTGGAATGTGAGTGGTTCATTGATACTTATACATATTCATATTTGTTTCTTTTATCTATTTTCTAGCATTTTTTAGAGGTGGTTACTTTTCATGGATCAATATTTTGAGGACTAGAATGTTGGATTAATATATTTCAGTCTTGTTTTCTATTTTTATTTTTTAAAATTTTTATTCTATATCCTTTTTTCTCTCACTTATCTGTTTCCTTAGATTGTTTTTCTCTCCATTCTTCTGCTAACAGCCAATATCTAGTATTTTCTTTTTAAATATTCCTTTAAATTTTACCTTTATTTTCTCTCCTCCTGCCTTATAATCATCACATCCTACATCATTTCTGTTCTCTTCCTATTCATCAGTCAAAATTTTTTAAACCTTTGAAAACTGTTTTTACTCTGTCAATAATTGATCACATCATACTGTTTATTGTGCAAATTAACATTGTAGATGTCATAGCAAAAAACTGTTTAGGTTATTGCTGTATATTGTTTGCATTGGTTGTTATTATTTGTGTTCTAACAAACTTTGAGGTGCTGGAAACCTTCAGGGGCTCTGTATGTACACAGGGTAGAAACTCTACTACTGCCTCAGATCCCTATTAGATGGGTATACACAAAACAACATAAAGAGCAAGGAACACATCACTACAAACAAATCAAAATACTTCAATAATAGAATCCATTGACATTACAGTGAAATAAATATCAGATAAAATGTGTAAAATGTTCATAGACAAACTTATCTACAAGGTAAACAATGATATATGGGGTAAAATCAGAGAATATACAGGAACTAAAATATCATTTCAATAAAGAAATAGAGATTCTGAAAAAAGTCAAGCAGAAATCCTCAATAAAACAGATTAAAAATTTAATGGAAATCATCACCAGCAGACTAGGCCACATAGAAGATAGAGTTTCAGGCAATGAAGATAAAAATAAAGTTGAGCAGGCAGAACAATTGTGAATAGACCATTAGAAGACCAAATTTAAGATATAGTGGGACAGATTAAAGCTCAGAGTTCAAACCAATGAAATGCACAATTAGTTTTTTCAATAAAATGATATCATAAATTTCCCAAACCTTAAGAATGAAATGAAAAATGAAATACAGGAGGCTTACAGGACTCCAAATATACAAAATTACAACAGTCTCACACCAGGGAACATTATTATTAAAATGCCTAACATGCAGACTAAGAATATAATTTTAAAGGATGCCAGAGGAAAAAAGGACAGGTCACATTTATAGGGACACCAATCTGTATCTCAGCTGATTTCTCAACCCAGACCCTTACAGGTAGGAGGACTTGGAATGGTATATACCAAGCTATGAAAGAAAATGAATGATAGCCAAGAATACTATACCCAGCAAAATTAAGCTTCAGAGATGACAATGAAATAAAAAACTTCCATGATAAATAAAAGTTAAAAGAATTCACAAGTAGAAAACCTGCACTACAAAACACACTCAACAAAATATTTCATGAAGAAGAAATGAAAAATAAAAGTGAAAAACAGCAAAGGGAGGAACTACAGTAGAATAGTCAATCAAAGGAGAAACTAATTTGAATTAATAAATCAAAATGGCAGGGGCTAAAAATCATTTCTCAATAACAACATTGAATGTAAATGGCCTAAACTCATCAATCAAAAGACAGAGACTAACAGATTGGATTTAGAATTGAGATTGAACAGTATGGTGACTCTAGGAGACTGACCATATAGTCAAAGTCTCCAAAGACTAAAGGTAAAAGGATGGGGAAAAATTATTATGCAGATAAATCTCATAAACAAGCAGGGGTTTCTATACTAATATTAGATAAAATGGACTGCATGTCAAAATTAATCAGAGGGGATAAAGAAGGATATTTCATAAGCTTAATGGAACTATATAAATCAATAAGACATAACAGTCTTATATAATTATGCCCCTCAAAATGGAGCATCTACATACATCAAACAAGCCCTTCACAATCTCAAGAATCAAATAGATAAGAACACAACAACACTGCATGATTTTAACATGCCTTTTTCACCACTTGAAAGGACTTCCAAACAATAACTAAAGAAGGTATAGAGCTAAAATACACAATTAATAATTTAGACTTAACTGACATATATAGAATATTTTACCCATCATGACTGACTACACTTTATGCTCAATAGACATGTATTTTTCTATAAAATATACCATATGATAGACCACAAAGAAACTTTACCAAACAAAAAAGAGATAATACCTTGCATTCAATCATATCATAGTGGAATGAAATTAAAAATCAATAATAAATTTAAAAATAGAAGCTACTCTAACACCTGGAGACCAAATACTATTGAATGACCAATGGGTAGAAGAAGAAATCAGAAATGAAATAAACAAATTACTTAGAAGTAAATGAGAATAGCCACACAACATATCAAAATATCTGGGACACTATGAAGGAAGTTCTAAGAGGAAAGTTTATTGCATTGAGTTCATTAATTAAAAGAATAAAAATTAACCAAATAAGTAACCTAACTTTACATCTCAAAGCTGTAGAAAAAGAAGAGATCAACACCAAAAGCAGTAGAAAACAGGAAATAATTAAAATTAGAGCCCAAAACAATAAAATTAAAACCAAAAAAACATTTTCCTAAACCAAAAAAAGTTTCCTGAAATCAATGAAACAAAAAGCTGGAACTTAGAAAAAAGTCAATAAAATTGACATACCTTTAGCCAAGCTAACAAAGAGAAAGAGGGAAAAACTCAAATTACTAAAATTCATGATGAAGTAAAATATCACAAAGACAATACTAGAATACGACAATAATGAGCAAATATTTTTAAAATTTATACTCTAATAAAATATAACATCTTGAAAACATAGACAAATTTCTAGAGACATTTGGCCTACAAAAATTGAGTGAGGAAAATATAAAGATCAAACAGAATAATTTCAAGCAATAAAATTGAAGGCACCTTCAAAAGTTCCAACAAAATAAATCTCAGGACTAGCCAGATTCTCAGCAGAGCTTCAGGAGACCTTCAAAGAAGAACTAACACCAATTCTCCTCAAATTATTACATTAAATAGAAAAGGAGGGAATCCTTCCAAACTCATTCTATGAAGTCAGTATCACCCTGTATACCAAAAGCAGACAAAGACATATGAAGGAAAGAAAACTTCAGAACAATACCCTCCACGAACATTGATGTGAAAATTCTTAATACTGGCAAATAACATGCAAAAATATATTAAAAAGATTGTGCACCATGGTCAAGTAGGTTCATTCCAGGAATGCAAGGTTGGTTGAACATAGAGAAATCAATAACTGTAATTCACAACATCAATAGCTTAAAGACAAGAATTACGTGGTTATTTCTATAGATGCAGAAAATGCATTTGACAAAATGCAGCATCTGTTCATGTTCAAAACATGAGAAAAACTAGGGATAGTAGACACATACCCAACTCTGTAAAAGCTATAGATATGTTAAACCCAAGGCCAGCATCATTCTAAATGAAAAAAAAAAACTGAAGCATTCCTTCTAAACATTTGAACAACACAGGAATGCCCTCTTTCACCACTTATATTCAACATTCTTGAAACTTTATCCAGAACAATTAGAAAAAAAAACAGAAAGAAAATGAAATTAAGGAATAAAAATAGGAAAAGAAAAGCTCAAATTATTTCTATTTGATGTGGACATGATCCTATATTTAGAAGACCCAAAATTTCACCAAAAAAATTCTATAAGTCATAAATGAATTCAGCAAAGTTAGGATACAAAATTAACATCCATAAATCAATTGCTTTCCCATAGACCAATGATGAATCAGCTGAAAGAGAAATTAGGAGAATTACCCCATTTGCAATAGCCTCAACGATAAAAAAAAAATAAAAAACCAGCAACAACAACAAAAAAACCTGGGAATCAATCTAACAAAAGAGGTGAAAAACCTCTACAATGAAAAGTACAGAACACTAAATAAAGAAGTTAAAGAAGAACTTAGAAGATGGAAAGATCTTCCATGTTCCTGGATAGGCAGAATTAATATTGTCAAGGGTGGGGTTATGGCTCAGTGGTAGAGTGTTTGTCTAGCATGTGCGAGGCACTGGGTTAAATTCTTAGCATCACATATAAATAAGTAAATAAAATAAAGGTCCATGAACAACTAATAAAAATAAATTAAAAAAAGAATTAATATTGTCAAAATACCCATTAGTACAAAATTGCTATACAGATTTAATGCAATTCCTATTAAAATTCCAATGATGTTCTTCATAGAAATAGAAAAAGCTGTCATAAAATTCATTTGAAAAATAGGAAACCAAGAATAGCAAAAGCAATTGTTAGTGAGAAAAGTGAAGCAGGAGACATCACCTTACTATGCCTTAAATTATATACAAAGCCACAATAACAAAAAACAGTATGGTATTAGCACCAAAACAGACATGAATACCAATGGAACAGAGTAGAAGACACAGAGACAAATCCATATAAATACAGTTATCTCATCTTAGACAAAAGTGCCAAAAATAAATGTTGGTGAAGATGTGGGAAAAAGGTTCACTCGTAAATTGCTGGTGGGGGACTGCAAATTAGTGCAATCACTCTGGAGGGCATATGGAGATTCCTGAGAAAACTTGGATTGGAACCACCATTTGGCCCAGTTAACCTATTAGTCAGTATATACCCAAAGGATTTAAAATCAGCATACTAGAACAGCCACACCAATGTTTATAGTAGTTCAAGTCACAGTATCTAAGGTATGGAACCAACCTAGGTGTCCTTCAATAGATGAATGGATAAAGAAAATGTGATATGTATACACAATGGAATATTACTCTGTCATAAAGTAATGCAAAGATAATAATACTTTGCATTCTTTTTTAGATGATGCCAATAAAATGATTAATAGATTTGATCACATAAAACAAACATTTTGCATTAAAATTTTACGCAAAATTAAAAGGCAAACAAAAAATAGAATAAAATTAGAAATCAATGACAAAATAAAACATAGAAGCTACTCTAACACATTACAGAATGACTTTATAATTTTAATTCCTAAATGGATGGATCTGTAGACTATCATGCTATGTGAAATAACACAATCCCCCAAACCAAAGGTTGAATGTTTTCTCTGGTAATGTGGATGCTAACACACAATGTGAGTGGGAAGGAAAACAGAAGTTCAATGGATTAGACCAAGGGTAATGAAGGGAAAGGAGTAGGGATAGTAATCAGAATGACTCTAGAATTAATTGGACAGAACTTTCCTATGCTCATATATGAATACACTGCCAGTGAAATTTCACATCATGTACAACCACAAGAATGGCATCCCAATTAAAATGAGTTATACTCAATATATGTATAATATGTCAAAACACATTCTGCTGTCATGTATATCTAAAAAGAACAAATAAAAAAATTTTAAAAGTCATAGAACAGAATATACTTACCTATTTACTTACCTAATTTCCCACAACCTATCCATATTTTCATATGTATATCTACCTCAATATCTAAGTCAATCAAATATTTTAGTTGACCCATTCCTCATATTCATCCTACAGGAATCTATACAATTGATCATCCATGCTAAGAACTTCATTTGGTGGCAACTATCAAGAGTACAAGCAATAATAGGTGTTGGCAAGAATGCGTGGATAAAGACACACTCATATATTGCTGTGGGACTGTGAATTGGTACAACCACTATGGGAAGCTGTATGGAGATTCCTCAGAAAACTTGGAATAGAATGATCATTTTACCCAGTCATCCCACTCCTCCGAGTATACCCAAAGGACTTAAAATCAGCATACTACATTGACACAGCCACATGAATGTTATATAGCAGATCAACTTATAACAGATAAACTAGGGAACCAACCTAGGTGCCCTTCAACAGATGAATGGATGAAGAAAATGTGGTAGATATATATACACAATGGAATATTACTTAGCCTTAAGAAGAATGAAATTATGGCATTTACAGGTAAATGTACGGAGTTGGAGAATATCATGCTAAGTGAAATAAGCCAATCCCTAAAACTAAAGACTGAATGTTTTCTCTGATAAGTGGATGCTGATCTGTAGTGGGGGAAGGAAGGGGGAGGGAAGAAGGAAGGGGGAGGGAAGAATGAAGGAACTTTGGATTGGGCACAGGGGAGTAAGGAAAGGGAAGGGGACTGTGGGGATGGGAAGGATGGAATGAGACAGACCCTATGTACATGTATGTTACACTATTGGTGTGTAGCTCTGCATTACATACAGCCAGAGAAATGAGAAGTTGTGCTCCATTTGCGTACAGTGTGTCAAAATGCATTCTTCTGTCATGTGTAACTGGTTAGAATAAACTTAAAAATTTAAAAAAAGAACTTAATTTAGGATCTCAGAAATGAAATGACTTTTTTTTTCCACATGCATTTGTCTTTTATAAAGTAAATTGATAGAGTGAGCATAGACTGATCAAGTGAAAACAGAAAATGTATTTATAAACAGAACATTTTATTTATCTTTTTATACACAACAACATTTTTATATTAGAATATGAATTTTAAGTCAAATTTAGATTAACATCCCTTATCTTCCTTATAAGATGTTGTGACTTAAAAAGTTAACTATCCTGCTCATAATATTTTTGTATCTTTAAAACATCATTTTAAAACATCATTTGTAGAATATGGTAGCTTTGAGTATTCAATCAGGTAACAAACAAACAGTAGATGCCAAATGTACTATTTAATGTTGAAAGCTCCTCCATTAAATACTGAACTGAAAAATCTAATCAGAGAAAATAGGTGAAGATAGGAAATTTAAATCATGTGACCTTTAAAAAAGAAAAAAAATTATCCAAACATGCAAAAAACCACAATCTTGTATAAAGAGATGCTTATGAAATACACAGATAATCTACTAACCTATTAAAATGTTTAGCAAGGCTTCAGCATAGAAGATCAATATCCAGCTACAAATCAACTGAATTTACATGGGTGCCCATGTGAAAGAAAGACCTTTAAAACAAATGGTGCTAGGACTTCATGCAAATAAAAGAAAAAAAAAACTGCTATCTCACAACAGGTTAAAAAAAATGACTCTAAATGGATTGTATTCCTTTAGTTAGGACCTAAAAATATAATATTTTTACATGTAAGCATAAGTATAACTCTATAACAGCACAGATTATATTATTATTAATTACATATGCTGCAAAAACCATAGGCAATGAAAATAATTAAAAAACTTCAACAAATTAATAACTTTTGTGTTTCAAAGGACATCATTAAGAAAACTAATGAAAAAATATTTACAAATATTATATATGATAGAGGATTTTTATGTAGAATATAAAAAGAACACTTACAACTTAACTTTAATAAGAAAGTTGTCCTTTGAGTCATTGAGAGTCATTTGAAACATCTTTGTAACATAAAACTTCATGTTAGTAGAAAATAGATTTTTACATTATGAATATATTTAAATGTGTTATAGAATATAAGGTTATATCAGATATTTCTGCTATGTTCCACCTTCTTTTCCAGTAATCACAGACTATATCACCATTGCAGATCACTATTTAAAACTTACAGTTTATTTGGTCAAAGCAATTCTAGACTTTCTTACAGGATTGGATGAGGCCTCTATTTCCACCAATGTTCAACATTTCACTAATTCGTCACCTTTTTATAAAAGTTGTTTTTAGAAGCACTGACCAATAAATTTATGCAAATTAAAAAAATCCTCAAGCACTTATTGGGCAAAATATTTTAATGGAGATTTTTTTCTAAAGAAGATATATGAAAAGACAATAAGCACAGAAAGATTCTCAAAAAAAAATCACTAGAGAGACATGTGTAAAGCCACAATGAGGTACTATGTCAAATAAATTAGGATGATTATAATAAAAATAATAGGTGTTGACAAGGATTTGGAGAAACTTGCACCCCATGCATTGCTGGTATGGATAGGAAAATGATACAGCCATTCTGGAAAACAATATAGAGTTACCATATGATGCAACAATCCTACCCACATATCTATGCACAGGAGGACTGAAAATATATTCAAAGAAAAATGCATAAAAATGTTTATAGCAGTTTCAGTCATAATAGCTAAGAAGTAGAAAGAACCCAGTGTCTTTGTAATGGTTATGTATAAAGAAAGAATGTCATGAAGCCTAACAGTGAACAGTATCAACCATAAAAGAAAGGAAATGCTCAAATATGCTCCATTGAATAAACCTTGAAAATAATAAGCTACATTTTAAAAATTCACAAAAGACTGCAGTCTGTACGATTCTATTTATAAGAAATATCCAGGATAGGCAAATCAAATAGATTAAAAGTTTCCCAGGAGAATGGGGCAAAAAAGACTATTATTTGGTAAAGGGTTTCTTTTTTGGGGATGACAAAAAAATGGTTGTTCTATTCTTTGAATAACTCAAAACTGTTGCTTTCTACGTTTTGAAAGTTTTTTGATATATTAATTGTAATGGAATTGAAAACAAACTATCAAAATAAAATAATCCTTGCCATACATTTCCCATACAGCATGGTGTCTGGTATGTCAAAACTCCAAAATAAACAGTTGTTACATTGCTTGTCAGGTGCAATGGTGCCGGCCTGTAATTCAGCCTCTTGGGAGGCTGAGACAGGAGGATCCCAAGTTCAAAGCCAGCCTCAACAAAGGTGAAGTGCTAAGTCACTCAGTGAGACCCCCTCTCTAAATAAAATACAAAATAGGGCTGGGGCTATATGTCCCTGAGTTCAATGCCTGGTACCAAAAACAAAAACCAAAACAAAAACCCCACTCCTTATATTATTGTTTATCAATTTTTCCTTAATAGAATTCAATGCACTTTGTTTTGGTAATGTCTTATTCTTTTTGTTTGTTTGTTTGTTTTACTTAGTTAAACATGACAGTATAATGATCTTGACATAGCATATATTTGAATCAGATGGATTATAATTTCTCATTTTTCTGAGTACACAGGTTGCAGAATCACATTGGTCAGTCACATATAAACACACAGTGATAATAATGTCTGTTTCAACTTTATACATTATAAAATGTGGGGAAAATTTATACATATTACATATTATTTATAATTTATAAATCATGTGTTTTAAAAATATAAATGATAAAATAAAAGATTTGTGGAAAATTGGGAGAACTGAGGTCTTAATTAGTTTAATTCTCCAGACAGACACATGGCTCCCTTGGTATGACAGACTTAATGTGCTCAGAATTTTAGTATGCTGTTTCATCAAGCAAGTTTCTTAATTTATTGACAGCTGTGAAACATTTTAACTACATAATCATCTTTAGCAATTAAATCACTTGTGATTTTCTCATAAAAATATAAGCATTTTCTTTCTTTCCTTTTTTTTAAACAGAAATCAAAGGGAAAATAAAGCTATCCAGGTTAAAATGCTTCAAGTTTTTCTTTTTCCCCTTGAGACAAGATCTTGCTGTGTTGTCCAGGCTAGTCTCAAACTCCTGAAATCCTGACAGCATATAATCTTCCTACTTCTGCCCCTCTGGATAATAAGACATGCACCACTGTGCTTAGCTTTATTTATTCTTTTTATTTAAAAAATTACTTTAGATTCTAGCTCTTTATTATTTGAATGTACATTATGGCATTATGTATTGAAACTTATAATTCCGAGGCATGCCACAAAATTATGTGGAAAATAAAATGGGTCATTCTGAATAAAGAGAAAATGAGTACATGTGGTTGGTTTACACTCAAATCCAATCTATTAGATAACTACATTAAAGGGAAAATCTATCCCCTGTTTGAGAAACTAACACCAAGTCTGTAAAAATAACCAGGAAAACAGAAGTCACTTCAGTTTCGTGATGTGGAAACTTAGGGCACTGACTCAGTCAGGGGGACATCATGAAGGAAAACTTGTCTTGTGCTCCTTTTACTACCTCATATTGTTCTGTTAAGAAGAGTTGTTGCATATCTATACTGCTAGGCAATGAAACATCAGTGCCTGTGTAGATTTGCCAGAATGGGCTTGCCAGAACATGAGGATGACATGAGAGCCCAGCTTGGATGAGGATATATTAATAACAGCTGACTGGCAGACCTGGATATTGACTTTTGGGGTCAGTTGGCAGTTTTAAAGTCAAGGCATTATATACAAGGAAAAGCTAAAGAAAAGGTTAACAAAAGCAAATTCTTGTACAAACTGAAGTAAACATAGATGTGCCTCTGAGGGTCAATTTTTCAGGAAAATAGCAGATAATTTGGGTAAAGTCAGCTTGCACATTTAGAGCTCCAAGCCTCATACATTCTTGATTATTTTAATAAGGCACAGAGAATATCATATACATTAGCCCTGCATACAATTATCCAGAGTATCTGATGTGCCTTCATGAGTGTTCAGAAATAAAATCACATACTTAATTGGCCACAACTGCTATGAAACAAAATTAGAAGGGAAAGGAAAAAAAAAAAGAAGAAATTTGGAGAGAGGAGGAAGAAGAACATGATGAAAAGAATGAGGAGAAAAAGTAGGAAAGAAAAGAAGGGGAGTAAATAGGAGTAGAAGGAATAATGAGAGAAAGCAGACAAAAGGACAAAAAGGTGAAGGAAAGTTGGAAGAAGCAGAGAAGGAAGGTAATCACCTATAATGAATAAAAAAGAGTTAATTAGGTAGATAAGAATTTGAAATGGGAATAATAAACAACCAAATAACCAAATAGAGATAAGGAGGATATTAATACAATTAGTGATTATGATGAATTTCTGAGTAGGACTTATTACAATGTACAATATAATTAACTCACATTAAGATGTTGATACATGGTGTAAGTATTATGATGTATGCATACTGAGCATATTTTTGAAGACTGGATATTAAGTTTATCTATCAGGAAGGAATAAAGAGAACTGATTAAATAAAATTTAAAAGACATGATGGATTAAATATCAACATTGATGAATTAAAAGTCCCTGGAAGACATAAAAAGGTAAAGCAGACTCACATGATATAGGAGGATCAACAATCTGAGGCCAAGGATTTTTATTTACATGGGTATGACATGTAATGTTGAAGTTGTTATGACTCAGATGATTATAAAAGAATATGAATGTTCATACAGCAAGCACTCTTCCACAGGAGAGGACACAGAACACACAGATATGTGTTTTGGATTCCTCTCAGTCTGGTTTCAACTGACTGGAACTTGGATTACTATTTAATCAAAGGCGGTTTTGTATACACTGGGATTTGTAAGCCATTGACACATTTTGAGATGAGAACTGTGCTCAGAAATATGCTCTGTGTTATGATTTTATTACTAACCTAATCAGTTTAGATCTTCAGAGTAGTGCAGGATACTATTAAAAAAATGGCAGGGGTTGTGGCTCAGCAGTAGAGCGCTCACCTCATATGTGCCAGGCCCTGGGTTCGATCCTCAACAACACATAAAAATAAATAAATAAAATAAATGTATAAAAAATTTTTAAAAAGTGTCAAGAATTAACAACCAGTAACAAGTAAAACAGAGAAAACCATTGACATGAAAGAGAGTGGCAACATGATCCAGGTAATGGAAATGAAATGGAAACAACAGCAAAACAGAAGAAAGGTTTAGACATGAAAATATTGGACTACTAGAGTTTTAATTGGGTCTCTAAAACCTGTGGGAAACATTGCATTACACTTCAGCTGTCTATGGTACTTGCTTCATAGTTTTCTGTGCAGCCTCACAGAAAACTATGCATCTTTTCACTGGGTTCTTAATTCGACACATTACCAGAGTCTGTCCAAGAGAATCATCTTTGTCATCCTGCTCAGCATTGAGGTCTCAAGAGTCAGCAATCTGTGTGATAGGATTTGAGGCAAACCCTAATCCTACATACTTTTACATCTGAAACTATACCACTGAAAGTATATTCTGGTCAAAATGATTTAATATGTTTTGTTGGGATGCAATTAGTTTTTATCCTATATTAATAGAAAGAAATTGAATGATGGAAACAAAAAGGGGGAAGAAGATATTTCATTCTAATGCTTCCAATCCCGAGTACTTATTCTCTATATTTCTCTAACACAGAAGCATAAGTAGTTAGTTAGCTGGCTACTAAAAACAACATATATAGTTTTTTTTTAATCCCAAATCTTTCAATTTATAATTATACTTAGAGAAAAGTATGTCCTAGAAGATACTTTTTTATACCATGATTATTAGCTGGGGAAAAATAATTTGGGATTGATGCTCTTATCCATATTACAAATTAGTTGGGTCCATTGAGATTTAAATAATTAATAGACTTTTATATAAAATAGAAGTCTAGAACTTTGAAAATATTCTCAGACATTTAATAATATTCCTAGATTTTACTTATGAGCATACTAAAGAAACTTAGATGAACCAGCTTAATATGAAGTAAAAATGATTCTTTAGTTCACATGTATTTTTTGATCTATCTATGTACATGTGTATATTTAATTTTGCTTAGATTCAAAAGAGAATAGATACAAATTGGAAGTAAATTGTTGAACACTTCAGTACAGAATGATTATTTATAGTTGCTTTTGAAATGCTCTGCAATTTTTTTCCTCTGAATATTTCAGTCTGTTTATTTACAATTAAACCCTGACATCTCCTTAATATATATATTCTAAACATACAAAAAACCATTCAGTAATTTACCTGGCATATTTCAAGTCTTTGAAACTAGTAATTTGCACTTCTCCTTACAAGCACTATGATACAAAGTACAAATTCAGCAAGCATTAGTGTTTATTAAATTTCTCTTTTTTCTAATTGCATAGAACTTTATAATTTACAAAGTGATTTCATAATCTTTATTAATTATTATTACTTAATAAACTTGAATTGGTGGCAAATCAGTAACTGAGACTGACTTTGAGTGCTGGCCCCCATACATGAATATATAAGTTGGTAAATTAAAGATTCATGCATGGATTTTCTGAATCCAAATATAGTTCTCTTTACAAATTACTCCATAGTAGAAACCAGATGAATCCTATCATACTGATTCACTGTGCCAGCTGTTATGTCACTGTTTCTTTATACCTGTATTACCCTTTTCCTCACAGATTTTTCAAGGTGGAATCCATTAATAGTACAATCAGGTAAAATTGCTTATCTAGCACTATGGGAGAGGCCATCTTAAGCTTTACTCAATTTGCAATAACTATTTCTTCTTCTGGACTTCACTAACTTTGCCTCTATACGATTCCTCACTATATTTTTTATATCAAATATATTAAAGTCAGATGCAAAAGCCTTAGTGACAGTCTGAAGTCTAGATGTCTTTGGTGAATTCAACATCTCTCTCAATAGTTTAGTGCACATTTATCAAAACAGGAAAATGTCAAGAATTTAGAAGGAAAAATATGCTTCAAATAAGCCTATAATTTGCATAAATGTAAAAATGATTTATATCATTACCATATCAATAACATGTTTGCAATAGTAATATCAATAAAGAGATCTTACCTAGACCATGTCTATGTGTTGACATTGGCGGTAAGACAGTCCAGGTCTTGGTTTTGGGATTGTAACATTCAACAGTGTTCAGTGTCTTTAAGCCATCTCGACCTCCAATTACAAAGAGTTTGTCATCAATAACAGCCACACCAAACTGCAACCTCCTGCCGTTCATCATCCCTGCCTGGATCCACAAATTTGTTCTGAGGTCATATTTCTCTATGGTTGTAGCTCCTGATAAAACATAAAATCAAATAATCAAGAATTGCTACTAATCCAATATAAAGCCTGCCCCCAAGACAGTGTACATAATAGGATGTGAAAAACTGTTGTCACATTCATTTTACTTAAAGAAAAGAACAGCAGAAAAACAAAGGAAGTAGTAATTCAACTACTTTATTTTCTTGTCAGACACTAATGATCAAAATAGTCACAAATGTTCAATTTCTTTGAATTACATAATGCTCTCAGGTTAAAATATTGATTCAATAGAAACATTGTTAGGCATGACAGTTTTGTCAGTAGATTTTAAAACCTCTCACTGTTTACCATTTTAGTGGCATAGTCCCAATTTGAAGAAACTTGGACAAGCCCCCCAACACACACACTTTTTTTTTCTTGGTTGGTACCAGGGATTGAACTGAAGGATGCTTAATTACTGGCAACATCCCGGTTCTTTTTTATTTTTTATTTTAAAGCAGGGTCTCACCAGGATGCTTACAGCTTCGCTAAGTTGATGCGGTTGGTTTTGAATCTGTGATCCAAGTCACTGGTATTATAGTCGTGCACCATTATGCCTGGCAGAAAATTCCTTTTAAGTGACTAAACTGTGTGTGTTGTCTGTATAAATTTCTGAAAGAGCAGTACTTGAATAAAATATTACTATGTTTCTCTTTAAATTTGTCTTATGTCTTTAATAAATTTTTAGAAGTCAACTGTAAGATATTTAATCAACTATTTACTATGTTTTTTAACCTGTTTTTAAAATTGATCTGCAAAATAGCTTAATAAAATTTAGTGACATAAAATATTCTTCTATCCTTACCAACATGCTATAATCTCAAAGTAAAACGTCTTTATCTAAAAGCTTTTTATACATAAATTTGTGAATTTGATAACTGATTAATAAAACGAAAATTAAAGTACTAAGCTAAATTGCTGGTGAGACTTGTTTTAATGTGTTTAGTTACTCAATTCCCATTGAAAATGTCTGCCAAGAATGAGTTTGCAAGTATTTACATGAAATGATACAGCTATTAATCATAATAGTGCTTCAGTATTTGGTCTTACTGTGCAGACACACATTCACCAATACTTCTTTTTTTTTTTTTGAAGATTAAATACCCTCACAAAAATATCCATATTTTTGTGTACTTTTACTTCAAACACTGAAGATCTGTTTCACTTGTAATACA
This sequence comes from Marmota marmota marmota, assembly GCF_001458135.2. Lineage (NCBI taxonomy): Eukaryota > Metazoa > Chordata > Mammalia > Rodentia > Sciuridae > Marmota > Marmota marmota. Next base: position 9,782,243 of record NW_025999942.1, on the reverse strand, counting down.
AGGTTGCAAATCTAGGGAAAACATTCCTTTGGGGACTCATTTATATTTTAGAACCTAACAAGCAATGAACAAAACGAATATAAACATCTTGGAAACAGAAGTTTTGCTAATTGAAGTAAAACTTACAATTTATGCTCCGATTCTATTCAAACCTATCATAGCTATAATAGTACAGATACTGGATTAGATGCATTTAATCTGCTTTCAGATATAACTAAAAATAGAAGTTAATTTCCATATACAACTACATTTGAAGCATTATGAGGCAATTATTTAGAATAGTAATAAATTGTAATGTTCATAAATTATATTATAGTATTTATTATCATTTACATAGTATTTAAACAAATGTGTTTATTTAATATTTTTAACATATTTATTCTATTTTATAGAGAATATTTTAGTCCACCGTGTATAAATCAAAACTCCAAGGTGAATTACATTTGTTGAATATTTCAAGGCCATCTGAATTTTCAAAGTTCAACAGTATTCCTATTTTATGAATGCCTAATTAAAAATAAAGAAGTAATATACAAGAGCCTGCCTCTTCCAGTTATTGAGAATGGTGGCAAAAGAAAGAATATAAACTAATTTTAATACATCCAGCCTCATTAAACTCATATTATTTGGGTGTGAATGAACAAGGAAGCATGTGAACACCTGATAGTTTTGTGAATTTCCAAAACATTGCTTAAAATCTCTATAGAGAATTTGAGATGCAATTATATACCTCAGTAGAAACAGTTGTGAATGGGTGAAGTTAATGGTTCCTGAATAACCAAAGGAATTGTTCTTCATAAGGGAAAATTGAGCACTTGTTGTGGATTTCAAAGCCTATCCAAATAAGCTAAATATGTCTTAACATTTCAATACATGACAGGGGATTTTACTAACTTCAGTTTTCAAAAGTTGCTACAGCAAAAATAGCAGCTTATTCCTGCCTTCATGTTTCAAATTAGAATCTGTATTAATTCCAAATGATTGCTGTAAAAACAAAAATCTCAAACTTAGTGATATAAATAACACAAATTTATCATTTTACGGTTCTGGAGGCCAGAATCTGAAACACAGTAAAATTAAGTGTTGGCAGCACTGTGTTCTTTCAGAAGTCTCTGGGAAAAACTGCTTTCTTGTCTTTTGGATGTTTATGTTCCTATTGCTATGCTTAAAGCCAGAAACACTAACACTGTGTTTTTCTGACACTGACCATTGTGAATACACTGAACTCAGCCTAACTTGATTTGACAGCTTAATGCAGATAAATATAATATGTTTATGCTAATGTCCACTGATTAGCAATCTTAATTTTTCTTTCATAAATTTAATCCTCATTTGCTATATAATCTAACATATTCACAGATTCCAGAGATTAGAATATAGACATTTGGGGGAAGCCATTCCTGATTTTCCTGGAAATAAAGGCCAATTTTCATTACTCTCTTCAATTATGCTTAGTTACCAAAAGTTTAATAATAATAATAATAGTGATAATGAATCATTTCTATTTTTAGAGCAGGTTGTACTAATCAATGTAATTCATCATAATCTTATTCAGTCACCATGTATTTTAAGTATTTTATCTGTCTTTTAACAATGACAAAGAAGCATATGTTTCTTTTTTCTGATAAAATCATTAGTAACAATGTTTTTAAAAAATGATCTCAACAATCTACTTAATTATCTGTTTATATAAAGTTACTAACTTTATTATTTATTTTTTATTCTTATTTTTACTTTATTATTTTGTAAGTTGTTATTTTTCTTTATTTGTAAGGGTAAATATATTCCCTTCATTATTTCTAGAAGAATTTTAGCCTTTGTTGTTTCTTAAAGACAGTACTGTAATAGATTAAAAACAACAGTATGAATAAGAGTGGGCCATTATTTTGATAAGCAATTACTTTAGAAAACATGCAAGATTTGTTTTAGGGCATAGTTACTTTGGTGTTCATTATTAATGAAACTTTTCACAATTTTCAAAAATAAAAAATAAAATAAAATGTGAGTCCAATGAAGTGCTGACAATTTCTGTAAACTGGAGAATACTCACATTATCTAAAGGTAAAAATTGTCCTTGTTTTATTGCCATTAGAAATTTTGGATTAGTATTGCCAATTGATCCAACTAATTAAGAAGAGGCAGAAATCTAGATTTTTGTAACTTGAAATCTCCAAATAATGAAGGTATGCAACTAATTTATAATAATATTTAAGCCCATTAAAACATAAACATGACTAGTCTTAGATGACTATTATTAGGTGCCATTAAATCTTAAATTCTAGACTAGCTTGTTAAATCATTTTGAAGTCTACATTGTCTCTTAGAAGGGAATTTTGCTGTCATTCTGTGAGCTATCACTTTGTATAGTAATAAAATTATTTTGTATAATATTTATTATAATTAAATGAACTATAAAGCAACTGGTATGGCATTCTAACAATGTAATATTTTTTTTAATTGTAAGGGGAAACTCAACTCTCAGTATGTAAAGAACATGAAATAAAACTAGATATATATTTTTGAGACTTTATTGGTAAGACTACACATATGTGTAATTTTATATATTGCATAATTCATTTTATATATTTTATATATTGATAATTCATTTATTATCAATATGTGCCTGGTAATGGTTAGTATTTTTTTGGTTGTGTGACTTAGAATAAATGATCCTAAAATGACCATTTTCTATAAAAAGTAGTAATAATACCAATGAAAATTATGAGATATATATTGTTTGGAATTACTTTTTTACATATTTTTTTTACATATTATGATAGGTATATTACCTGGGTGGCCCTGATTATATAATTCCTTAAATATGGAATTGTTTCTCCAGTTAGTTATAAAAGATAAAATCAGAAAATTTTGTAGTTTGAACAGGACTCAACTTGGTATTGGCAGATTTGAAGATGAAAGGAGGTGAGAGCAATCCCTACCTAACCCCCAGCAAGAAAATAGCACCTTAATTCAATCACAAGGAAAGAATTATGTCAACAATCTTAATGAGCTCCATAGTACAGTCTAGTGAACCTTGATTCTTGAGGTCTTGAGCAGAGCATCCAAACCTGCCATCCCAGACTTCTAAGCACAGAAATTTGAGCAAATACATGGCACCTGCTTCAAGCAATTATATGTGTAGTAAATTACTGCACCATGAAGGAAGAAATGTTAGTTCATTTTAATTTGCATTTGTATAATCTGTAAATTATTTGTTTTCCAAGATCAATAACAAAACTAGATGGTATTAGATACAAAACAAATACAAAAGTATTTCCTTCATGAAAAAGTAAACAGATGGTTCTCAAAATACAAAACAGGGGAAAAGTGCTCAAGATGCTATCAAAGCACAATTCTGAGTTTCTTTAGAGACAAATATAAATATTTGGGGGACAAGAATGATAGGAATTAATGCTTGCACATTCTACTTTGGAATTATAGATGGCAGGACTTTTGCCATTATATATAATTCAAATAGTTGGCAACTTCATTTATCTTGAATACAGTGCAGAATTAACTGATAAATTTTTTTTTGAATTGACAAAATAGTTGTCACAAAAAGCTCCTATAAAGAAGATAAAGTTCTTTTATTCAACACACCAGAAAGGCCCTTAGGTCTTCTCACAAAGCTTTTTTACTATAATTTTAATGCAATATTAATAAACTCAGCTACCTGACTTGGAAGCCTTTTTACAAACCCATAAATTAGGATGATCTGGGGCAGCTGAAAGCAGCAATAGTTGACACTGAGTAACCAGGGGGGAAATGCATTAAATTAACACAGAACAATCATTTATGACTACTCTATGGAAAAAAAAAACTGAACTATGAAATGTCTAAAGAGCTTTCTAGTTCAACACTGATGTTGGTCTTTATACTATCAAATTGTTAAGAAAAGTTTAAATTATGTGAGATGTATTCTTTCTAAGCAGCAAATACTGAGAGGAATTTTTGAAAAAAATTGAAACCAAAGATACTATTCATAATACATAAAACATAAGACTTAAAACTTTAAAGAGAATATGATTACAATCAATTACTTATTTCTTGAATTTTTCATAGGATAAGCAGTTCACTGACTTTTACATATCCATGTAGTTGTGAAAAGTATGGTTGTGGAATGACATTTATTATACTAATATAAAAGGTATCATTGTAGGGAAAATACTTTTTAAGCAGTGATAGAAATTTTATTTTCTATAAGAGTTATAGACCAATTGTGGATATATATATATATATATATATATATCATATAANNTATATATATATATATATATATATATATATATATATATATACAAATTTATCATTAAGTTTAACATATAATTTTGGAGAAGGTATATAAATTTTGAAAATCCAGCATTATGCTTAAACTAAATTCATTAAACTCAGAAAATACAAAAAGAATTCCTACCTTGTGGACCATAGCCAAGAGATAGAAAAATATAGGGAAAATGTTGTGTTATCTGTATGTAATAATCTACCTCAATAACTAAAAATTAAAAATTATTGCCTTTAAAATGATGTATGGAAGTTGGCAAATCAGAAAGGCAAAAATCAAAGTCAATATGATTTCTTTATAAACATTAAAGTCACCTAGTTTGTGAATAGGAGAATCTATTCAACATAGCAACACTAAGAGTAAATTAAGTGAAAATAAAATCAGCAAGTTACGTGACTGTACTAGATGGTTTAAAACACTACTGAGAGATGTCAGTTGAATGAATGGTAAAAACTATACTGATTTTCAAAGAGATGACTTTTTGTGGATATTATTACTATATTATATAGTCATAATTAATGAAAAATGATGCTTTACAAGATATTTATAAAGTTGTATAGGCATTTCTGTGAAAATTCAAATGTAAAACATTAGGAAATATTTTTAAGGTGCTATTTTGTTGTATTTAGTATATCAAATATATTCACCCATTTAGACTAACATCGCTAGTGAGAAATACGAATCAGATAATGAAAACAGATGACTAAGAAAAAAACTGTCAACATAAATTCATGAATTTTAAGTATTTCCAGCATAAATTATTTTTTCTATTTTTAAAAATTTATATATGATAGTGGAATGCATTATAATTCATATTACACATAAAGAGCAAAAATTTTCATACCTCTGTATACAAAATATATTCACACCAATTCGTGTCTTCATACATGTACTTTGGATAATAATATCCATCACATTCCACCATCATTTCTAACCCCCTGCCCCCTCCCTACCCCTCCAATCCCTCTGCCCTTTCTAGAGTTCCTCTATCTCTCTCATGCTCCCCCTCCTTACTCCACTATGAATCAGCCTCCTTATATCAGAGAAAATGTTTGGCATTTGGTTTTGGGGATTGGCTAACTTCACTTAGCATTATCTTCTCCAACTCCATCCATTTACCTGCAAATTCTATGACTTTATTTTCTTTTATTGCTGAGTAATATTCCATTGTGTATATATGCCACATTTTTTTTTAATCCACTCAATACTGAAGGGCATCTAGGTTGGTTCCACAATTTAGCTATTGTGAATTGTGCTGCTGTAAACATTGATGTGGCTGTGTCCCTGTAGTATGCTGTTTTGAAGTCCTTGGGGTATAGATCAAGGATAGCTGGGTCAAATGGTGGTTCTATTTCCAATTTTCCAAGGGATATCCACACTGCTTTCCATATTGGCTGCACCAATTTGCAAAAATTTTTAAAGACAGGAAAACTCTGATACAGTGTAGCAGTACTGAAGAGAAAAATACCTTACCTGACATTTAAAACTATTGCATAACTGTAGAGGTTTTTTTAGTTACTTATGAAATAAAGTGGTTATATTAATGAATCTGCAAATAAAGCCAGAAATAATCAGACATGGGTATTTTAAATATAATAAAAATGGCTGTATGCATTCATGGAAAATATTTATTATGTAAAAATATAAATCATTATCCTTTTGAGAAAAGCAAACTTTGAGTCCTGCCTTACTACTTATTCCACAATGCATTTTAAGTGAACCTATGATGCATGAACAGCTAAATGACCACAGAACCCAATTAGTCTTTGGTTTTCCTCTCAGGGCTTCATATATATTAATTAAGAAAGGAGAGCCTAAGTGACCTTCAAGAGTCATAGCCACAATCATTAAAAAATAAAACAAAACAAAATAAAAACTTGGGTGTTCCTGAAGATAAAAAAGTAGGCAATAAAATTTCACTTCTTATTGGACCTGTGATTAAAGGTTTATCAGAAAAAAAATCACAAAACTCAGAAGTTATAAATTATTTATTAATAAATATATGACTACTATCTACCTACATATAAAATATATTAAAATTACACAAATAGTGAAGCAAACAAAAAAAAACCCTGAGAATATAAGCAACAAAATAAATGTAAATGGAGATATAAATATTGTGTAAGTCAAGAAAAATGAAAATATTAAAATAGAAAACATGCCAGAGACATTAGCAGGCATTTTGTAGGAATTCATTCATTATGAATAATATCAGAAAATTTACTTAACTTTCCTATCATTAAAAAGTTGAATTAGATTTCCAACAGATTTCAAAAATATAAAATTTGTATGTTCACATCAAAACCAGCATGTCAACATTAAGTCAATACAAACATTTTTAGGAAGTGTGTGTGTATGTGTGTGTATGTATATTTAAATATGCAGTAAATTCAGGAACTGGGGTAAATTGAATTTTTAATGTGTATCCTATTTTAAGCATTTTAGCAAGTTCTATAGTTGAACTTCTAATTCATTGTTTTTAAAAGCAGCCTCTGGTGTTGCTAATGACATTATAGGATAGAGACTTCAAAAAGGAAAGCCAAAATTTAAACTTATTAACTGTATGATTTCTACTCATCTACTTTTTTATAGTAAAGAGTTTCAATTAAAATAACTTTACAATAAATGAACACTCACATTAAAATATTATTATGAGTATATGTGTATTTTTCCTCTTGGTAAATGCTCATTAAAATCATATTGTTTCACATTTTCACATTAAATATTTGTTTTCATAATTCATACCATTTGCAAAAAATGAACCAAGCCCTGGCTATCCATAAATTATTCATTATTATGAAAATGCCCTATATCCCCATAAATACCTTCTGTAAGATAATGACTACAATTATTCTAACCTTTGTTGAAAGTCTGGACACTGATGAATGGAAGGAAAAGAAAGCTTTCATGACAATTGGGTTCCAGTATTGTTGCTGTATGGCAAAAATACAAGTCTTACAGACATGCAGTACCAGAATATGAGGTTCATTAATCTCCACCTAAGTTATAAACCTTTGGAAAATACATTTTTTTTTCCTTTTTCAAAAATGAGCATGCACCTTCACAGAGATGTATTAATTGAAGAATCTTTGTGATTCACTGAGTTTGTTCATTTTAGAATGAAGGATTACATTAATAATGCCACATTAGGTAATAGGATAGTGACTTCTACTATCTCTAAATCTTTTACTTCCTATTCTCTGAGAGTCTATGTCATAGCGGTAATTTACATAGCTCTAGGGAGTCTCCTGTGCCAGAGAATAGGCACACATTGAAAGATTAAAATCAGGTATTTGTGAAACATATGCAAAAACACACTCAGACTTATTCCCCTGTGGATCTATAAAAGGAGAGTTGGTGTGGAGAAAAGAAGTATTTATTATCATTTATAGTACATTTACAGGGAGATTGACCACAAATATATTTTACATTTACAGGGAGATTGACCACAAATATATTGAGATTTATTTATTTAATATATTGAGAATATAATGGTGGGCATTTCATCATAACATGAATAATTTCACATTTGATCTGTATTTCTTGAAAGACCTATATAATGCATAATGGTGTGGTCCAAATCCTCTATTAAGGAGAAAATAAAGTTTCCATTAGATTAAATTCAGAATAATTTTAACTATAATTTTAACTTTGAGCTATCCTCAGAAAAGCTACTTGAAATGGTTACAGGTTAGTCACTAAAATTTGTCTTTTTCTAGTAAAGATAAGGCTGTCAAATAAAGGCAACTTCACTGACAGTTGATTCACTATCCACCTAACAGTCTCCTTTCACAACTGGATAAAGAACATGACTTCAGGGAGCTGAAAGTCCCTTGTCTACAGACTCACTAGGAAGGATACAAACAAGAATTTAACTTAACACATGAGCTTCTTTCCTAACTCTAAACATTGTTAAGGAAACTGATAGCATGGCTTTTTCTTCCCTTGGGACACATGGGAAGCATGATTCTCCAATAAAATATCCCGTTGCAACAATAGTAAGTGGATATCTATTTCAGAAGACAGTTCTTTGTATGTGAAAAAGCTAACTGGTCTTTGGCTGACAAGATGTTATTCAGGGTTTTGAGTTGCTTCTTCAGCTTTCTGCAAACTGGTGACCTTGAACTGGCAATCTCCAATAATATAGTTCAAGTTCAAAGAAAGAGTGCTGAAGTGGAACCAAAGTGACTGAATGGGGTTACTGAGACAGGAATCAAGTAGGGAGATACTTAAAGGGCAAAGATGAAAAAAAAAAAAGAGGTTTCTTTTTTATATTGCTTTTCTTCAAAAAATGTCATACAGCACTTTAAAGTTATTTCAACTGCCTAATTGCAAATGCTCAGGTTTCTTGGCACAGAATTGTAAGTGAATTATTTCCCTAAAGCCATATGATGATTATTAGTGAGTAAAATGCTTTAAAAATTAACTGATTTTGGAATTACAGAAGTGAAAACTTGTGCTTTAAAAATTAAGGCAGCAGAATACAACAGACACTAGTGTGGCAATATGTATAAATGTGGCTGTATAACCAATGTGATCCTGCAATGTGTATACGTGGGAAATATAAGAATTAATACCCCATTTGAATCAAATGTATGATATATGATATGTCAAGATCATTGTAATGTTTTGAGCAACCAATAAAAAAATAAAAAAAATAAAAATTCTAGATAATATATATTTTCAAGTTCAAGTCACAGAAGTAAAAAACAGGTCAAGATGGTTAATTTCACCTAGATATTTCACTTCCCATTTTTGCCTTTTCAACAAAAAAGTGGATAATGATACAAAAAAGGCAAAATCAGTATAAAAAGATCTGATCAAGTCTTTTGAATGGAAAGAAAATATATCAGAAATTTTTTCATGAAGTTAAGAAATTTCTTATTATAAAATATGTGAAAATTCAAGGCATGGCTTGAATATAAAAATACCATTATACTCATAAAATAATTGAATGATCCTAAGAAATTACGTTTTTATTTTATAGTTAATATTTAATACATTCATATTTTTCTTTATCTTCTACCCATCATGTTCTTTTATTAACTGCAACAAGAACATTTGCTTTTACTTCACACGCAATATTTGGTGCTGATCAGACACCAATCTGGTTGTTTATCAAAGTTAATAATTAACCTTTGTTTATAACCAGGCAATCAACAAGAAGGCAATGCAAAAATGTAATAAGGGATGCTTCTAATTCTCCTTTACCCATCTACTCAGCTGATGACTGTCTACAGGAGCAGTCACCACTACTGTGCCATCAGCATACCTGGCATTACTTTCATCAGGCTCCATCCAGAGTTCACGGTTATCATGCATAGAGAAAACAGAACAATATAATAATGCAATTTTCTTAATTTCTCTATTTCATTCTCAAAAGTATGCCATTTTGAATAATTCTCAGCTTTTAACCTTCTTTATTCTTTCTTTGAAATTAAATAGTCTGTCAGAATGGCTTTCTTCTCACCTGCTATCCTCTATGTAGAAAAGTGCACTGTGGCTGTTTTGTGTCCACGAAAGAGCAGGTCCTCTCAGAATCTCGATTCCCCTTCAGCCAAATCAAAGGACACCTGCTTCTTTATAAGTTTGTGCCTATTAGTAGGACCTTGCAGTGACTGTTAGACCTATAACCTGACATTCCAGTCCTCTTTTTTTTTTGTTATCAAGTAGCAAATTTTAATATTTTCCCAAACACAGTCAGTATTGGTTCTGATATCCATGAATTTCATTTACTACTGATTAATAAAAGAACACCAGTTACCCAATAACAGGGTTTATATCTGAGTTACTAATTCACTGTATTTACTTTGAATTCAAATATAGCTACTAGCTCTCCAGTCTACAAATCACCACTTCAGAGAAACACATCATAATTAGTAGTTCATCATGTCACCTCTTTCTAAGTGTATAGGTGATTTTTATTGAGGTCATGAACAAGTTTTCTGTTTCCTTTTGGTTTTCTGGAAATAAATCCACTGTAATATTACACAAACACACACACACACACAGATAATTGAAAAAGAATTGGTATTCAATGAAGATGTAAGTGCAGTATAAAAAGTAAAAAGACTAATACTGGAAGTGAAACTACACTGGAACTACAGTTTTCAAAACCCAGATAGTTGAGAGTTGTTGCTGTTGGAGATATAACCTCATCTTTCATAGAACTACTAGGCTTCTTGTGTCAGGGCCATGCAGTATGAATTTGCTCTCAATACCTAAAAAAAAAAAAGCGAAAGAAAACAAAAACAAAAGACTGATTTTAGGTAGATAAGCAAGATCAGAGGTGGCCTCTAGTGTGGCATTGTAAACATACTCAGAAACTTCCCACTCCTGGTGCTGATAAAGTAGATATGGGTCAAATGAATTTGACATTTGTATCACAGGTTTCCTGTAAATTGGGGAAGAAGTTTATTTTCTTTAATGGGAGTTCTAAAGCTTGTTTAGGTAAAAGGCTCAATAGCAAAAGTCAAAGGCTTTGTGGGTCACCTTATAGGTTTCTTTGTTGAATCCCATGACCATGAAAAGACTGAAAGAAAAGAGGAAATAAGCAATGTTCAGTAAAACTTTATGAATTCTGAAATTTGAATTTCAAGAAATTTAAATTTCATCATGAAATTTTATTTTTTTTAAATTTTTTAACTATTAAAATGTAAAATTTATAGTACACAAACCATACAAAATATATGGGAGACTAGATTTGGCCTGCAGGCCAGTTTGACAACCTCTGCCTTTAAAGTACCATAAAATATAAATGTTAGAAAAAAATGAAAATAATAACAAATATTGTCTGATCAAATAAATGGAAGAACTGTTTGTTTTAGAAGGAGGAATTTCCAGATAGCAATTGGCAATATCCAATTTAATTTATCGGTGGCCTTTCTCAACCAGCACACATGAAATAGCAGCAGTGCTCACTTCTGTAAGTTCCATGACTTTTCTTTCTTAATATTGCTCAATACCTAATAATCACATGAAGTATTTTATACCTACTTGTTTATAGTTTCCTAAATATAACTTAAGCTAAAGCAAGCCAGAGTTTTTCATCAACAATAAGAAAGTTTGTTCATCAACATTAAGAAGAGTAACTGGAAATTTGCAGGTGCTCAAATATTTGTAGGACTATTAGATAATCAGAAAAGAGTCAGTGTTTAATCTGGAAACATAAGAAATGTCTGAGCCACTGGCAGCAGAAAGGATATAATTGCACTTCTATCTTATAATTAATACTTTATAATTGTTGGGCCAGAAATTGATTTAGACATTCATTTTTCCTAGTTTAGGAGAAAAAATATTAGCACTTTTACCTGAAACACATTTTCTATTTAACACATGAGTATAAAAGAGTTTCATGTGATAGAATTAGAGTTAATTGGACTGCCAGTATTTGAAGCCATTGTTTATTCCTATCCATACTTCAGATGTAGACATTGGCACTGTTCACACTGGTAATAGAAATTCTAGTAAACAAGCTACTTAAAAAGAAAATTGTAAATTATGTGCAACAAAAATACCACAGACTAAAACATTATGATATTAATATTAAAAGTAATAAATTTGAAGATAATTTATTTGTGTATTTTCTATAAAATATTTTCAGTTCAATTATTATTTGATAAAACTGATGTTGACTTATTGAATTTTTGATGCATATAAAACTTAAAATATAATGAATAATAAAGACAGTGGATTTAAAAATACATGTAAAAATTAGTTGTACCAAAGTATAACTTCATACTTTTATAACTGAACTTACCCTGTTCATAAATTTCCTTTCAAAAGGGACTTTGTTACTATTGAGTTAAATGTTAATAGTGAGACCTTACTTCTCAGATGGATTTGTTCTTTGAAACAATTAAAGCTTTGTCTCTAAGGAATGAGGTATAGGTGTGAGCAAAACATCACCAGCAATGAATAATGAATATCATTATATTTCAAAATATGACTTTGATCATAATTCACTGAGTCAGCCTTCCTTTTTATTTTAAATTTTTACATGTACCCCTGTGTTGACATTTCTTAAACTGTCTCAGAGAGATAATTCTATTATTACCATCTTGTATATGAGAAGCACCAAGATTTGGAATGTGTAATTATCTTCTAAAGCTGACAAAAATCACACAAGTCTTTAAATTTTACTAAAATAAGTAAAATATCCTGCATCCAAAGGTATGCAAGCTTTTTTGGTACAGAATTAGACCTAAAAGTCAGTATAAGGCCCAAAGTGGTGAAATATTTAAATTGTTTTTAAATCCCACACATTTCTCATATATTCATATTAATAGGGACTTACATAAATATACACATGTGTATATAAATGTAATTTTATTTATTTATTGAACTCAGGGGCACTTGACCACAGAGCTACATCCCAAGCCCTATTTTGTATTTTATTTAGAGACAGGGTTTCACTGAGTTGCTTAGCACCTCGCTTTTGCTGAGGCTGACTTTGAACTCACAATCCTCCTGTCTTAGCCTCCCAAGCTGCTGGGATTACAGGTGTGTGCCACTGTGCTTGGCTGTAAATGTAATTTTAAAAGTTTGAATCTAGTATGAAAATGTATTTTTGGTCTAGTATCTTGTTATGTCATGAAATGAAAGATTTAGTTTTCTTTTGTATTACTTGTGTTCATACAGAATTAAAAAATTATTAAGAAATATACAACTGTATTCTCCATACCACATAGACACTGGCCCTTCCTAAGGGATCAGCATTTTCACTTCCCCCACCATGGCTTACTCTTGAGAAACTGAGCTTGGCATCACTCTCATCATTGAAGTCATTACCCTCTCTCCCTCTCAGCAGGTGTGGTTGAATTTCCTGAGTGGTATGAATGGTTAATACGACTCCAGTGTAATAGAATAAATTAAATGTTCTTATTCACTTGAATATTTATTCATGAATTTATCTCTTACTACTAGATCATCTCTTGTTGGGTATATCATTATATGTAGACATCATTTTGTATAAATGTTTGTTTATACTTCTGAACCACATTAAGTGGTACATGCTCCTAAAAGCATTCTTTAAAAGTCAGTAATCAAAACTAATTGAGTGTGAAATACAGCTCACAACATTTTTCAAAAGCTTTGACATAAAAATTAAAATATAGTTTATAATTCTGGTATAACAAAGAATATTTCATATGTATAAAAATGCCAAATTTGCAAGGTTGTTATGCAATGTTTGAAATATTATTAATAGAAAAGAGTCATGAAAAAGCAAACAAGTTTACTATACATAATGAAAATACAACTTTTGAAAATTTAGTGATATACTATTGTTTCAAAGAAGTAAGAAAATATTTTCTATGATATTTTTCATGTATCATTTTTCTGCAAGGCATGTGTCTTATATCGACATACGCATATTTTCAATCAAAATATGCATTGGTTACAAAAATACTTGTACATAACTGATCACAGAAGCTTTATTTATTTATAATAGCTAAAACTAGAAGCATCGCAGTTCTCCATAATAGATAAACAGATTGCTGTTAAGCAATTAAAAGAATGAAGCAGTGATATACACAACACAGATGAATCCCAAAGAATATTATGCTCATTGAAAGAGTCTTAGAGAGTACAAAGTGTGATTTCATTAATATGAAGATCAGTAATAGACAATTAAATTACAAAATAGTCTAGGGTGGTCTTTGTAGGTACAGAAGGCAGGATAGACTTGGAAAGCATATAAAGAAACTGCCTGAGGTAATGGTAATGCTCTCTGGGAGGATGGCAATGGTTTAGCTTCCAAAGGTGTATACATGTGCCAAAACTCACTTAAAGGAGCATGTAAGATTGTGTATATTGTTGAATATAAATTTTGTTAAAATATCTATACAAACATGTAAATTTAGCTAATAATGTGCATGCTGATGTGGTTTAGGTGAAGTGTATTCTTTTCCATAAATTTTATAGAATTTAAAAATGCATTTAAAAATGCTGGATGAGTACAGAAATGATGGATAAGTATGTGATAAAATTATAAAGCATAAAACTATATAAGATCAATTAGTATACTGATGCTTAGTTTATGACTCTGAATTTTATATATTAAAATTTTCTAATATTTTGGCCAAAAAAGGATTAAAAACAGCTGGTAAGGCTATGAATATAACTGGTAAGGCTACTGAATAGCCAAAGATTAGAGGGTTTTAAATTTGAATTAGACAAAGAAAAGGAGTAAAAGTAGGTAGGATGTGGATATAGATAATATTACAGTTACTGTTGAGCATCAAATCTGAGGAAGTGAGTAGTGAAATGTTCTAAGGAGTATCAGTTTATATCAAGACCTTTTGAAGGAAAAATAGCAAAATTGTGGTGGTTAAATTTTGAACAGTATATGATGAAAGAAAGTTATTGCCTGCACAAAGAATATTGGGTTAAACTGGGTAGACATTGTGAACTTATGAAGATTCTTTTAATTTTTAATTCACATTTTTGATTAATAATCATAGTGAATGTCTTGATCCATTAATTTTACAGCAATGAGCTGGGTCAGTGGGATTGAAGAGATCTTGGAACTGGGAGATCATTATCTAGCATTTGGCTGTATCCTAAGAACAATAAATCCCTTGGAAAAGTACATGCATTATCTTTGTCCAGCAGCTATAAAGTGATAAAGCTTCAGCTAAGAGGCTGGAAATGCCGATGTAAATCAGATAGCCAGTGATAACTGAATAGCTATGGAGGGCAAAAAAAATCTGATAACTGAAGTTTGAAGCTAATAAGGGTATATTCTAGCTAGAATATTAGTACTTTCCTTATATTAGTAAATACAGCGACCTTGTATAGAATTGTAGAACTGTTATTGAGCAATTATATTATATATTATAGCTTAATTATACTTGGTTACAGAAAAAAATGGATCTTTATATTTTATATCTAAAATTTCTTTCCTTCAGTGAACACTGTGTTAAGTGAAGTAAGAGAGGCAAAGAAAGGTAAATATTGTATAATCTCACTTGTATATGAGATCTGAAAAGAAGTAGAGAGCAGGATGGTGGTTACCAGAGGTGGAGGTAGATGGTGTTGTTTGGGGAATTGTTAGCCAAAGATACAAAATTTTATTTAGAAAAGGAGTAGGAATTCAAGAAATATGTTGTATAATACCATGATTATAGTAATAATGTATTTCTATTTTCTACTTAGAAATTAGCAGGACAGAGATTTTTAAGTTTTCTCAATAAAAAATGCATATGTTAGATGGTTTGACTTAGCCATTATACAATATATAAAGTATCCTGTTATACACTATAGATATCTGGTATTTTTATTTGTCAATTAAAAATACAAAAGTTGCTTTTTTCACATAAATTATTCTTTGAAGAAAAAACATAAAAAACAAAAATTAAATTTAAAAACTGTTTTGTTATAGCAAGACATTTTATTCTAACAAGAATACACTAAATATAGCTTTGCAAATATGTAGTCATACACATGAAATTTTAAGATGTTAATATATACATTTTGTCATTTAAAAATACTAACTTCATAGTATTTATAACTGTTTTTGAATAATTTTGTGTGCATAAAATTAATTTACAAAACATGTAAGGGAATAACTATTATAGAGTATATTCAATTTTTTCATTCTTATATTCTTAACATTTTCTCCAAAATCATAAAATAGACTTTATTCAACTGGCCTGGGATTTTTTATTTACTTAATGCATTAGAGAACTAGGTATTATCTTTAATAAAAACTTAAAGAAAATATAGTAAGTTTTATATTACGGCAGGAATTTTCCTGGCATTTAATAAAATCATTTTATCATATTTCAGGTGAAATGTGGATAAAAGGGTAAAAAGAATTCATTTTTTATACAGCCCCTAGATTTACTCTTCCTCCTAACTATTAAATGGTAGAAATTAAGAAAGTTTCTTAACCTTCATCATAATGAAAATAATCTAGAAAAATACTCTCAACATAAGTTTGTTATAGGAAGTAATTAAATTTTTTATATGGTGGTATATGGCCGTAGGTGTTTAAAATATATTTCATAGATGAAATCATTTTATTAATTCCAAATTATCAGTTACTGAGGACAAATATTCTTGATCCATAATGTTGTTTTCTGCTTGGAGTACAGAAATGGGAAAAGTTTTTAGGTAACAATAATTTTCTACTTGATTTGTCTTCAATCTTTAAAATATTATAAATATGGGTAGATTTCATATTAATACAAATTTTATGCTGATAAATACTATATTACACTTCAAATCTAATGTTTCTTGTATACATGTGAGAATTAATGTAGAACAAATTGGTAAACATAAAGTTTTGATTATAGGTCTGAATGTTAGCTAATGATTCCTCAGATCTAAGACTTGTATTGATTTCTATTTATTTTGAATTACAATAATTTTTAGAAGATGTGTGGGATTGAATCAAATATTTAATGAATGATCATTATAAGAGCTCCTCTAATTTAATACATAATATAACTTAATACTTTGAGATATAAAATATAGATGTAAAATATAGAACTGTGAATATAATACTTCCAAATTTGTGAATACTCCAAACTTAATGAAGCTTAGAAATATCACAGTCTCTTTCACAAATATGTAACAAGACTGAAATAGTGTAAGTTGTTAATAGTTTAACTGTAAACATGACATTAAATTTCCAAAAGTTATAATACAAAAATCAGAAAAATTCTATAGTGAAAATCTCAAAATATATGAAATGAAACAAAGCAAAAAATAAACCCAATATTTCTGAGAATATTAGAAACAACAAACAGTAGATTTACTCCCCCAGGAGATTTCTGTCCATTGAAAATTGAAGGCTTATGCTGAAATGCTCTAATATTATAACTCCAGTACACCTGGGCAAATTGCAATAAATTTTTTAAACTAAATGAATATTCTGCAGATACACAAAACATAAAATCTGCATGTTTACTAATGGATTATTGCTATAGTTTGAATCTGGAGGGTTCCCCAAAGGCCATATGTTAGGCTGGTTATCAATCTGCACTATTGGGAGGTGAAGAAAACTTTGGTAGGTGGGCTTAATGGAACAAAGTCAGGTCATTAGTGGGTGTGCTCTTGAAGAGGATATTTGTACCCCATCCCCTTCCTGTCTTTCTTTCTTTGCTATTTACCACTTTCTCCAAGATGCACTCCAATCATGCTACCATATATACTTTGCTACCATAAATTTAAAGCAACAGGGCCAATCAACTATGGCCTAAAACCTCTGATGCCACTAACCAAAATAAACCTTTCTTCCTTTTGTTTCTCAAGCATTTTCTTTAAGTGACAGAAAGCTGACTGACTATACGTACCATGTGATGTTTTATACATGTGTACATTGTATAATCAGGTTAAACGTATTTATGGTCTCAAACATTTAAAATCCATACACAGAGCACAATCACTATTTACATTCACCTTGAATAATTTTTTGCATTGTTATACTCAAGTGAAAATAAGAGAAATATTCAAGGGTACAGACAAGTAGCTGAAAAAACAGTGATGGGAGATCTGGGAACTAAATTCACATAGAAGCCAGCACTTTCAGAGGACAGATGGGTGTACCATGAATACCCTTGATGAGATCTGGAGCACCTGCCTTTGGCCTGACAGAAGGTGGGAGAAGAGGGAACCAGAGTTACTGCATTAAGCCTGATTCATTGAAGAAGGCTGACAGGGATCTAAGGGTACCCTTGGTTCAGGGTTAAAGCAGACTCGTTTATATTGGAGAAAAACATCTGTAATTTAGGCCTGCAAAAGTTCAAAGAGTAAAGAAAATTAATATGATTTCAAAGTAATATTACTCAACACACAAAGAATAAAACTAACATGAATGAGAATATTAGAAACAACAAACAGTAGATTTACTCCCCCAAAGCTTTTAGGTGTTGGCATTATTAGCTACATGATATGAAATAAACCTGAAATATAGTCAGCCATGGGTTCAACAAATTAGGGATAGAAAATATTAGGGGAAAAATTTACAGGTTTATTAAACATGTATAGAATTTTTTTCTTGTTAATATTAGCTAAACAATATATTATAACCAATATTTACATAGCAATTACATTATATTAGTAAGTAATGTAGTAACGTAGAGATGATTTAACACATGCAACAGGATATGTATTGGTTATAGGCAAATAGTGTGACATTTTATATAAGTGACTTGAACATCTCTGGATTTTTGTATCTGAGTGGGTCCTGAAACAAACCACCTATGAATACCAAGGCAAATGGATTTCTATAGGTAAGAAGTAATACATGAAGCAATAAATAAATAAATAAAAGCAAGTAAGATGAGAACTATATAGAATTTATCATAAAAATCTGAGAGAATTTGAGATTCACATAGAAAATGATCATATTAAAAACACAGATGTCTCTGCTTTTAACCATGATGGATTATCGTGTATCAAATTATCCCCCAAAAAGTAACTATAAAGTTTCAGTTTTCCATTAACCTTCATTACAAAAAAATGAGCTCTTTCAAGACATTGAAGATTACAAAAATGATGGCTAACATTTAAAAGGCCAAGTTTCAGTATAAAAGGGCTATGAATGGGAATGATCCTAATAGTGTTTGCCGTTTCCCACTTGAGAAATGGCTGATTCACAAGTAGTGCTAGACTGAGAGTTCTTGCAATATGTGTACGCTGAGGCCTCTGGGCAGTCTAGTGGGGCTGGGAGTAATAACTGCTGTTTAGGGCAGCCAAGTAGTCAGAACTTTAGACCTGGATCCCTCGGAAAGGAGTCTGGCTGGACATTGCTATTCATCTTTTCTGGCATCTTCTGAATTCTAAGATATACCTTGAGACCAAAATTGAGGCAGAAAATGGCAGCTAAGGTGCCAAACTTAGCTTATGAATAGTTCTAAGGCATACATCTATCTGAGAACTAGATAAAGGTAGTTTTTCTAAAGTAAAAATAAAATGACTTTCAGGGACCACTAAAAATTAGTAGCCCTGATATAAATATTGAAAACAAAATAGGAGGAGGACAGTCCTCATAAATACTTAGTCACAAATTCTCTAATTCTTGTTTGAAAGATGATTTTCTGTTACTCTCAATTTCTGCCTAAGGCAAGTAAATTATATTTGAGAAAACTTAATGGTATTCAGAGTGTCTATTTATCTTCTTATATAATATCCATCATTCTTTCAGAAATTTCCAGAGATATTATGCTGCTTACTAGATTTTTTACTATGAACCTCTAAATCATTAAATTATTCCTTTGAAAATAAAGCATTTGACAAAAGTGTCTCATAGTCTGTCTGCAGAGCAGTTTATTTTATGGTATAGCCAAACCTACTAGTTCAAGAAACTAAGATACAATATGCAATAATTAGAAAAGAAGGAAATAATCTGATACTATTCAAAATTATTTGCAAAATTAAATTTAATCTTAATTTAACAAATTACAATTAAAAAATGTTCAACCTTTCTATTTAAGTTGGGAAGTTTAAATGTAATTACAAAACTTAGGTCTCATTTTCCAATTATTTCTACTTTATACTAGAAATTGCTCATAATGAAATAATTTTTTAATACAGAAAATTTTGAGAAGATATTGAAACTGGCACTCTGCATAATTTAATGGTGATATAAAGTCATCTATACTTTCTAGAAAAAATAAATTCATACATCATAATAACTTTACCTCCCACACACTAATTTTTCACCAAGAATTCATTCACTCATAGTTTAGGATAAACTAAAAGAAAGAGTTGAGAGGGCCCCGAGTTCCAATGTCTCTTTCAAAAGTATGCCCCCAGTGGCCTAACTTCCTTCTGTTAGGCCCCAACTACTAGAGGTTACACCACCTCTCCATAGCACCATATGTTGGGGACCACACCTTCAAATATGGGCCTTTGGGAGATACTGAAAATCTAAACTATAACACTTTTTAAAAAATACAATACAAAATTCCATTTATCATTTAATTCTTTTTTCTTGATTCATCATTCTTGACTGTTGTTTGAATTGGCCTAAAAGACATTTAGCTGTAGGCATGGTGGTGTTCACCTGTAATCCCAGTAGCTCGGGAGGCTGAGGCAGGAGAATTGAGAGTTGAATGCCAACCTCAGCAAAAGTGAGATACTAATAAGCAACTCAGTGAGACCCTGTCTCTAAATAAAATACAAAACAGAGCTGGAGATGTGGCTCATTGGTCATGTGAACCTGAGTTCCATCCCTAGTACCAGAAAAAGAAAAAAGATACTTACCTTATGCATCATGATATTCATATATGTATCACTTACATGACCACCTTACTGCCTTATTCCTTCGCTGTATCACATCATTATCCCTTATTTATTTAATTAATTATTATTATTTTTTTTGGTAAGGAGGATTGAACCCAGGTCACTCTACCTCTGAATTTCTTTCCCAACCTTTTAAAAACTTAGCTATTGTTTAATTTTGAGACAGGGTTTTGCTAAGTTGCAGAGGTTTTCCTTGATTTTGTAATTCTCTCTCCTCAGCCTCCCATGTCATTGGGTTCCAGAAATAAGACACTAAAATCAGCATATTACTATTATTTCATAGAGTTCTTATATTTTCATGCCTCTAGAATTTCTACACTATTATTTTCCATAATACAATTAGGAAGCTCAGCCCAGGTTACTGCTGAGAGCACTGGCAAATTAGTCACATGCTTTGTTTCTTTAATCATGCAGTGGCTTCTTGTTAATATGAATTTATTGAATGTTCAATTGATATTTTTGTTTGCTTTTTTATATAAAATACTATCATGTGCAGATGCACATATGGAATTGATATTACATCAGTATTTTCCCATGAAATATGGCATTCTTTAAAAAACAAATGGTATTTGTTTGACTTTGAAATTAGACAAATAATGTATTAGACTTATATTTATAAAATCTGAGACTAGGAGGAATGTATTTATTGATAGTCCCTAGAAATCAAAGGTTTACCAAATAAAATTAACTTACCACAACATTATAACAATGTATTCCTGCTTCTGTTCTAGGGCATAGAATATTATGCATGTTATTTGGTATTTATTACTCTCATAAAGACAATGGAGATACACATTAATAGCTTTGTTTTCTTGATTGAGATAAATCTTTGCTTTTATGATGCTACAATTTCTAACTATTTGTAGGTCAAAAGATTTTTATCTGATAAGATATTTTCTGTTTCATCACTTTAAAAAGATATTTTAAGGGGATGGGGCTGTGGCTCATTGGTAGAGTGCTCACTTAACATGTGCAAAGCTCTGGGTTCGATCCTCAGCACTACATAAAAAAAATAAAATAAAATAAAGATATTGTGTCCAACTACAACTAGAAAAAATATTTTTTAAAAAAGACATTTTAAAACCATTATACATTTTCTAAAACTTCTGTAATATCATATTAAATAACAACATTTGATGGTATATGAAAGAAGTGAAACTCTGAGGGAGATAAAATGGAGAGAAGCAGGGTCAGAAATCATTTGTTATTTCTTTAGTTCTCAAAACAACAAGTTGTCTACCGCTTTTAACTGACAGTTATGTTTTATTTCATATTTTTGAAAATTATCTTAATTTTATTTGATAACTGCAACATTACTATTCTTGAATTGAAAAAGAGTGACGTTCTAGAGTTGAATCCATGGCAGGTAATAGATGCATAATTAGTTGTCTTGAATGAATGAATGAATCAATGACAACGACTAAAATTCAATTTCATTAAGTCAAAGCTGGTATTACTACTTGAAGCAATATAAGCTTTTCTCAATAATTCTGATATTACAATTTGTTAAGAAACCTAAGAAACCATAATATTTCTTCAAGTAGAAAGTACATTTTAAATGAAATCATAAAGTCTAAAAACTTGTCATCCATAGAATGCATCTGGAAGTAAATTATGTAGTAAAGAAAGAATAAGGGATATGTAATGGCTTTCTGTGGTAAAGCCACTATAAAAATTTTATAAAGTTCAAATATATTTTGAGACAGTTTTTTATAGACAATAACTACATTAGTCAGGGTTCCATAAAGAAAAAGAATCAATATTGTATAGAGGTATATATGAGAGAATTACTATGGAAATCAGCTCACACAATTATGGAAATCAAGAAGTCCTCACAATATTCAGTCTTCAAGTTGCAGGATCAGAGAAGTCAGTGATGTAATCTACTCTGGGTCCACAGCCTGAGAACCAGGAGGCAATAGGGGTGTGTGTGTGTGTGTGTGTGTGTGTAGGGGTGCACTGCTGGTATAATTACTGAAGTTTGAATGTCTGAGAACCTGTTACTATGAAGTTTGAAGCCAGAGGATATATAGCCACCTCCAGAAGAGAAAGTAAATTCTTTTGTTTGTCTTTTTGCTCAATCCAGGACCTCAAGGAATTGGAAATGTTCACTACACCAGTGAAGGATATATGATATTCAAGCTTCTTTGCTCAGTTTGTTGAATCAAATGCTAATCTCTTCTAGAAACACCATCAGAAACATCTCACTCCAGTAAGAATGGCATTATGAAGTCAAACAACAACAAGTGCTGGCGAGGATGCGGAGAAAAAGGTACACTCATACATTGCTGGTGGGACTGCAAATTGGTGCAGCCAATTTGGAAAGCAGTATGGAGATTCCTTGGAAAACTAGGAATGGAACCACCATTTGACCCAGCTATTCCTCTTCTCGGACTATATCCAAAAGACCTAAAAGAGCATACTACAGGACACAGCCACATCAATGTTTATAGCAGCACAATTCACAATAGCTAGACTGTGGAACCAACCTAGATGCCCTTCAATAGATGAATGGATAAAAAAATGTGGCATTGATACACAATGGAATATTACGCCTCACTAATATATAACAAGATCATGGCATTTGCAGGGAAATGGATGGCGTTAGAGCAGATTATGCTAAGTGAAGTTAGCCAATACCTAAAAAACAAATGCCGAATGTCTTCTCTGATATAAGGGGGGTGACTCTAAATGGGTAGGGAGGAAGAGCATGAGAAGAAGACTACCAGTAAATAGGGAAGAGAGGTGGAAGGGAATGGGAGGGAGAAGGGGAATTGAACGGAGGATGAAAGGAGACCCTCATCGTTACACAAAATACATGTATGATGATGTGAGGGGAAAAAAAAAGAAATGTGTCACATTAGATTGGGTAGAGAGAGGTGATGGGAGGGGAGGAGAAGGGAATCGGGGATAGGAAGGGCAGCAGAATAAAATAGACACTAGTATTGCTGTATTGTAATAAAGCCTTGGTCAGACAATCTAAAAAAATAAAAAAGAGCTGTGTAATCAAAAAAATTGGAGACCACTGTTCTAAAGAATAAATTGTATTAAATTTAAAAAAAGAGAAAGAAACATCATCAGAAATAATGTTTTGCAACAACCTAAACCAGTCACAATGAAACATACAAGTAACCATTAAAATCTTTATCCAGATTCTTTCCT
The DNA here is from genome assembly GCF_001458135.2 of Marmota marmota marmota. Taxonomy (NCBI): domain Eukaryota; kingdom Metazoa; phylum Chordata; class Mammalia; order Rodentia; family Sciuridae; genus Marmota; species Marmota marmota. Next base: position 9,758,545 of record NW_025999942.1, on the reverse strand, counting down.
TTTGGAAAGAGACTGTTAAAGTTTAGATATGAGGTGTCCTCCAAAAACTCATGTGTAAGACAATACAAGAATGTTGTATTGTCATGAGGTGAAATGATTGTATTATGAGAGCTTTAACTTAATTAGTGTATTAATCCATTGATATGGACTAACTGGAAAGTAACTCTAAGTAGGTAGGATGTGGCTGGAGGAAGTGGATAACTAGGGGAATGCTTTTGGGGTTTATATTTTGTCCCTGATATGTGGAGCTCTCTCTACTTCCTGATTGCTAATTGCCTGAGCTGCTTTCTTCTTCCACACCCTTTTACCATAATGTTCTGTGTCACCTCAGGTGCAAAGGAGTTAGCCATCTAGGGACTAAGACCTTGGAAACCATGAGCATCAAACAAACTTTTCCTACTCTTAAATTTTTCTGGTCAGGTCCCAGCAGTGAAAAAGCTGACTAAACCAAGAAGAATGATATTTCATTTTGCTCCAATGACAACTACCACAGTTATTATACTAATTTATAATTATCTACTTATCTGTCTTAATGCTATCTGAAAATCTCAGCTTCTCAAAGGCAGAGATCTTTTTTTTTTTTTTAAATGGTGCTGGGGATTGAACCCAGGGCCTTCTGCATGCAAGGCAAGCATTCTACCAACTGAGCTACATCCCCAGACCCTTCACATGCAGAATCTTATCATAATTGTACTGCAGGAAGCATGTCCCTGACATACTGTGTTTCCTTAGAACTGAAATGCAGTTTTCAATATATGTGACAAATTGGCCTGTGTTAAGTTTAAATTCTTTTCTCATTTCATTTGAAATCTTTCATGTAATGCAGAAGAGATAAATAAAGAATTTAAAGATGAATACATAGAAGTGAAAAATACAGACCAGAAATATAAATGGAACTTTAATTTTCCCTTAGTCTTAAATCATAATTGTTAAAGCTAAGTTTATGCAAAGATTATTTGTTTATCCAGATTATAATAATAAAATTGAGTGATGGTGTGGCACAGGGTTTGTCTTAATCCAGATCTAAAATTATATACCTTTGTTGTTATCCATTCCTCCTACTGCATACAGGGTTCCAACTGTAGATTTTCTGGGTTTAGTTCTTGGACTTTGCATTAAAGTTCTTCTTTCTGGCAGTAGATGATATTTCATTGCTTCCAGGATCAGCTTTTGACATTCCAAGTCATTCTTAAATAATGCATGGTTTTCTAGGTCAGCCAAGATCTGTGAATAATATACAATCATTATTAATAATGATTTTTAAAAAAAGAATATGGTATCAGTAGTTAAAAATCTTAAAGCCTATGATATTACTCTTATATTGAGAGGAATAAGGAGTGTAGGAATTGATTATATCTATAAATAAATACAAATAAAATGCACATTTCCAAGAGGAATGCAGTGCATTTTTTAATCCCGTATTGCTATGATTTTACTATTCATTGAAAACGTTCTAGAGATCAATTTTTCCATTTACTTTCGTCTTACAGAGTTGTTTATAAATCAAGTACAATTGCTCATGTTATTCATAAACCTGTCTGGTTAAGGAAATTAAAAAATTACCTTCAACAGAAATGTGCTAAAATGAGCTTATCGTAAGTACTCACATAATTAAGTTCTTTTAAATACAGTTGAATTCTCTTCTAAATCCCAAGTAACTCCATGAAAATGTAAACAGTTATCCTCATAATGGCTCTTTTAGTATGAAAGCAATTGAAAAGCTGCTTATTAGGCAAAGTAATAGTTTCCAATAGTGAAAAATAAGAAATGTTAATACCAAAAATCCAGAGCCAGAGCTAACAATATATTGAGACCAGGAGTTTTAAACTATATTGTCTCTCTTCTGCTGCAAAAGGTTTAGTGTCTATGAGTCTTTTGTGTATAACTTAACACTTTAAAATCTTTTAAGTTTCCTCTTCCTTTGTGCTTCTTTAGATTCTTTTTTTCTTGATTCTTTCAATCTTTTTCTATTTTCATGAATTGTGTTTCATTTTCATTTATGCTTAAATTTGTTATATATATTTTAAAAATTAATGAGTTGAAAATTGAACAAAGACTCACTGGCCTTTTCTTGTTCATTGATAAGCAATCATACTACACAAATATTTATTAAGTGAATACATTAATATATTGTCAGGAGAGGCAAATAAATTATTGCTTTGAACTCCATAGCCTTGGATATTTTGGCTGCCCCATGCGAAGATGTAGAAAAACGCGCCCATTTGCAGGCGGCCTCTGTCAATGGGGCTGATTCCATGCCTAGCATGGAATTTATGAGTTCGATAGCTTTGAATTTAGATGTCTGAGAGCTTTGGTTAAAAGAGATACCAGTGTGCTTAAACAGCCTTGAGGCCCCAGCTGCCTGGAGGAGGAAGAATTACTAAGCAAGGGATAAGGCCCCAATAAGCCCAACTTCCAGCCTCTTGCCTTTCTTTTATCTTGAAGAACTCTTGTGAACAATGAATTCCTTTCAAGTGTTCTCCTATAAAATAAAGGTTGGTGGCCTATCTCCCTTTGTTAGGATCAGACCCATCAGGTCGTTTCCATCCGAAAATCTCCTGTTTTCAATGTATTTTTTGTCTCCTTTGGTTTTCTTTCTTTATCTTTCATGTTTTTGTTTTGTTTTGTTTTGTTTTGGTACCAGGGATTGAACTCAGGGGCACTCGACCACTGAACCACACCCCCAGCCCTTTTTTTGTATTTTATTTAGAGATAGGGTCTCACTGAGTTGCTTAGAGCCTTGCTTTTTGCTGAGGCTGGCTTTGAACTCATGATTCTCCTGCCTCAGCCTCCCAAACAGCTGGGATTACTACGTTTTCAGCCTTTTATTTCCAGTCTGCCCACACCTAGGACAGTTACTTATTCCCTTGCCTTGCAGGTCATGGTCAGAATATATAGGGAAACATGTAATTAAATAAGTAATATAACACTATAATTTTAACTACAGGTAAATTTGTTTAGCCTATTTATATTACCTTTAGAGGAACTAGGAAGAATGTAAAAACACATAAATACTCATTTATAAAAGGGATGAAAGATAACAGAGTAGGTCTAAGTCTGAATAAGGATGTGATGTATTAGGTACTAGATGCTTTGGAAATGTGTAAGTAAAAATGTCTACATTCTTAGCTCTATTTCTTATATACTAAAATACTAGCTGCCTTCCTAATTTTATTCTGAACATTAAATTTTTAAAAACGGTATGAAGTGAAATAGGTAATTGTTAATGAATTTTTTAAAGGACTACCATTTAAACATTTTAGTAACATTTTTGCTCTTTATCATCAAAGAGAATATTATTTCTAACATATGTATCAAAATGTTTATTTTGAATATAAGCCTTTTCTTTCTATTAGAAAAATAATTAGGCTTTACAGTGATTAATTTATATAAATATATATGCATATTTGTATATATTATATTTGATTAATTTATAATGAATTTATGATTGATTTATAAATATTTCTATATGTGAAGCTAGCTCTCATAAATTCCTTTTTCTTTCTCTCCTTTTTTCATCTCTTTTGGGAAAATTTGGGATTATTGGTCATTAAAAATATCAATGTATTTGGAGTTAATTATTTATAAGAATATCTTAGGTAGATAGATATGAAATTATAAATAAAAGAAAATTTTAAAAATGTATGTGCTTTTTCCCATGTTTTCTTTTTCTGTTTTTCCTAGAAAATTATAGAACAGAATCAAAAAAGTTTAACTGAGAACCTGGGTGATGGCTTTAGCTTTATATAAGCTGATTTAAATATTTCAAGAGGGTAGAGGAAGATGGCGGCGAGGGGAGTGCATTGCCCCCGTGTGCTGCTTCACTGTGTGGGAGTATGACAAGTCAGGACGGCTAAAGGATATCTTGTTAGGAATTTCCAGCAATAGTGGGGTGCTCCGGAACCTGGAGGAAGGATTTCCATTGCACGAGGATCGGCTACGGGGACTCAAACGCGAGAGGTTTGTCGCACGGAGGGTAACACTGCTTATTCACCAAACCGCCCCGCGGCTAGAGTCTGCAGCACGCGCTGGGAAACGAGGAGATAGCGACGCAGGGATACAGCGCTGCAGTTTCTGCCAGCCGTGCAAGCACCGTACTCAGGGCTGAATTCTGGGGGAAGGAAGCGGTCCATCTCGGTTCTCCACACCGGTCAGACCACAGAGGAGGCCAGC
>NW_025999942.1:9668831-9751563 GCF_001458135.2 Marmota marmota marmota | reverse complement strand
TGGGGACGGGGGGAGGGTGGAGGATGGGAAAGGCAGCGGAGCACAACAGACACTAGTATGGCAATATGTAAATCAATGGATGTGTAACTGATGTGATTCTGCAATCTGTGTATGGGGTGAAGGTGGGAGTTCATAACCCACTTGAATCAAAGTGTGGAATATGATATGTCAAGAAATTTGTAATGTTTTGAACAACCCACAATAAAAAATTAAAAAAAATAAATAAGTAAATAAATATTTCAAAATTTTGATATATGAATGAAAAGGGTCCTTTATAGTAAACTAGTTCATACAATATTCCTGATATTTAGATGATTCTTTTAACTCAGGGTGGATTAATTTTTAGCTTATAATTAACTTGAGGACTTCCTTTTGGTTTTATCAATACATAAACATAACATCAGCACAAAATTTTTGTAAGTAGAAATAGGTTTAATATCTAATATTTAAAACTTGTAAAGTAGTAATATGGAACCAATAAGTTATAATTTAATAGCTTAACATTATCAACATAAAAATTATTTATATTAAATTCAAGTAAATGATCTCATCTTTCAAGGCTGTCTCTTGAATTATTCCAGTGCTGCAAATCAAAAGGGTCATATAATATTGACTCACATTATAATCGTTATTTCTTTGGAGAACTTTAAAACAGTAGACCATTAGAAACTAGTGAAATTCTTGACTAAGTTTTCATTTTCAAAAGTAAGAAAAATGTTAAAAATATTATTCACTGAAATTTTTCAAATTTTTCTTAGTTAAAAGTTTTATATATAAAATAAACATAAGGAAATACAATGTACTACATGTTGCATGTTTTAAATATTATTTAAATGATAACATTTGCTAAAATGAAATAAAATATATTTTCTTTAAAAAGTTAGCCATCTGGGTCACTTTTTCCTGTTCTAATTTTCCTTGTGGCTAAGTCACTTTTTCCTGTTCTAATTTTCCTTGTGGCTAAGTCACTTTTTCCTGTTCTAAATTTCCTTGTGGCAAAAACAAAAGCCCCTTTTTCAGTTAAATAATATAAATAATACAAAAGATTACAGAGAAATAAGAATGTACATACAATAGAAAGATATTGTTTCTTAAGAAACATATTTTGTTAAAATTCAGTAATACAATATATACATTGATATTAAAGTTTTAAAAAACTGACTTGAACATCTATAGGAATATAACATATTTACATAGATCTAAAAAAAGGCAAAGATATATCTGACTTATTTCAAATTATTTATAAATAACAGTTGATTATAAAAGAAAGCTTAGGGAATTATGTGGAAATAAAGAATCAGAGGAGAGTCATCTCTAAGGGCTTAGGTTTGTAATTCTTTTAAGTAATAAATTTTAAATGAAAATGAACTACTCAATATTTATAGATATATGCACAAGAAAATTATAATATGAATCAATTGTTTAAAAATATGACAAAGAATATATGTAAAAGAAAATTAAAACATGTATTATGCTTCTATAAAATGGCAATGGTATTTTGTACTTAAATGATATTTTTCTTTATATGCACAAAATATTGTAGAAAATATCTGAACTTTGGCATACTCCTAACTAGTTTGGCAAAGACAGTTATTTTGAAGGAAATTCAATTTCTTCATAATCATTGTTATGTATTATTCTGTGTTTTAAAAATATTACTTATAAGCATGTTTTGCTTATGGATAGCATAAACTGTGTTTGTATTTCATTTCATCTGCCAATATATTTTAGTATTATGATTTTACCCCAAGTTCAAGTACAAATTCAGACTGTTTTTAAACTTCAGTTATCTTCAGATTTTCTTGGAATGTTCCAGGAATAACTCAAATATCTGCTTCTTTTACACACTGAAAGAAGATAGTAAAAATAATGTAGTTTTAACATTCTTAAACTCTAATGAATCCTAAGCTAATGTAATTGCTTTTCTGCTCCTCAAATTTAGAAAAAAACAATTGGAAATAGTTAATAAATAATAAACTACTTAGAAACCTTCTCTGTTAATCAGCTTTTCATCACTGTGACCATGATGCCTAACATAAACAAGTTAGAGGAGAAAGAGTTTATTTGGGGCTCACAGTTTCAGAGGTTCAGTCCATGCTCGGCAGACTCCACTGCTCTGGATCTGATGATAGGTAGAACATCATGACAGAAGGCCATGGTATAGGAAAGATGCTCAGGTCATGGAAGCCAGGAAGCAGAGAAAGAGAGAAAGTGGAGCCAGGGACAAGAGTAGTCTGAGGCCTCACTACCAGTGACCTACTTCCTCTAAGCCTACAGTTATCATGTAATAGTCCATTCAAATTACTGTCCATGAAATGGGTTAATCCATTGATGAGGTAATATATCAAATGGGTTAATCCATTGATGAGGTTACAGCTCTCATTATCTAATCATTTAATGTCTGAACATTCCTGCATTGCCTAATACATGAGTTTTTAAACGGACATTAAAAATCTAAATCAGAAAAGTTACATTTATCTGCAAATATTTATACAAAAATTTCAAACTAGAATTTTTCCTTCAGATAATAAATATAAATACCATTTTGGTAATCTTCACATAATTTATTTTACAAATGAAAAGCTCTTGAAACTTTTTGATCATCACTATTTGTATATTTTCACACTTAGAATAATTATCAACTGCATTCTTAATAATTAATTGGGTTCTAAACCTCAAAAGAGTATTTCATTATTTATACATCAATAATGTTTCAGAATGTTCATCTTCTAAAATAAAAACCAAAAATAAAATTCCTGTGACTTAATATGAAGGACAGTATAGGGAGCTATTAACATTACTTGAATCTCTAAGGGGAGAATCTCTGAAATTATGTCTTTCAACTAAAGAGAAACAAGACATACTTTAGTTTTAGAAATTTGTTCCATATATAAATATGAAATGAAAAATTTCAGAAATTATCCACAGTCAAATGGTATTCTGGAGGAAAAAGTATGTACGGAAGACCTACAAATCAAATATAGGGGAATATAATAATGGGCGGTGTCTATAAAATCAAGAAGAATAAAATTAAGCAGACTGAAAACATTCTTTTTGCCATTATATTATTCAATTTCATTTTCAGAAAGTTTTTCAACTCTATATTCTGCAAAGATTTTAAGAAATAAAATTTATTTAGTTTTTGGTATGGTTTACTCTGAATAATTTCAGTTTAAATATGAAATTGGATTATATAATTGAAATTGCAAGTATGCAGAATTTCACTTTATATTGTATTTCAAACAAAATTTCAAATATACTTAATAAACAAAAATATTGTAATATTGTCTTGTAGAACTTATAATAATGTTGGGGATGCAAATCAAGTCAAGATGGCACCTGGCACTTTGCCAGGAGGAGTGGTTTGTGAAGTAACTCCAGTGAGCCATTAAGATGATGAGGATTCCTTAATGACTGACTGCTGTATCTAGATGATGTTAATTAAGTTAAGTTGTGTGTAATTAGTTGGGTATATGTACCTCTGCTGTCCTGCAGAAAAGCGGCTCCTGCTACCTTGGGTGCCGGCTACTCTGAGTTCTCACTCTGTTCCCGCTGAGTTCACTCGCAATAAAGTAGTTCCTGCTTCAACATTCAAGTTGCTTGTCACCTCTCGGTTATTTTGCCCAGCCGGACTATGGCACAATAAGGCTTGCCCTTTGGAATTATGTTAAATTTTAATAGCAACATAAACATGTAGAGTTTGAAGTAGAAACAGAATTAAGTAGAGTTTGCAATGGAATGCTGTATTGTTTAAATTCACGTTTCAAGTATTACTGCTTTCAGATTCTGTGAGCTGAAAGATAGGTAGATTTTGTAGAGAAATTAGAAATCTTAAATTATCAAAATTGGAGGATTACCTTGAAAAATGCAATGAACTATAATAGTTATAGGAAAATGTCTGTGTTAGAAAAGTAAACTTTTTGATGTTTTAATGACCTATTTATGTAAACTGAATGTAAAAGCATATATATATATATATATAGCAACAAAATATAAACAAACTTAAAAAAATCGTGTCACATACATATATAAATGAATTAAAATTTCCAGTGCTCTTCTTTAATTATATGTGAATGTTAGGAAAATAAGGTATATAGTGCATGCTTCTCTAAAGGCAGTGTGTTCCTCTGTTATTTATTTATTTCAGTTAGACAGTCACTTTATATACGATCTATTTCTCTGTAACCTTGTTAGGTTTCCTTTGTGACTCAATGACTGCTGAATTAAAGGATAACCCCGTAGCTGATGAACAGAAAATGACCAAGAAACATGAGAATCTTGTGTATTACCTTAAGAATTTACTAATGCAAAAAAATTAGAAAAGTTTAACCATCATAGATAGATCTTTTGATGTAGACTTTCTTAGACCACTCCAGCTACTAGAAAAGTCATGAACTTTTGATTAGAAATATTCTTTACAGCTAAGTGTTTGAAAACACTGATATTCTCTTCTTACACGTTCTGTTTAAAGTTCCATTGGCTTTTACATTTACTTCACTTAGATTAGGGGGGGGAAATGCATTAATTAAGACAATATTTAATGCAATAGTTTATTATAATAAAAGACCTTGATTGTTGATGATTTGAGAAGTTGAATCACATGCCTCAGGTAGCTGTATGTTTAGGAAGTGAAAACCTGCTGAATGTTTTGATTCTGTGTGTTGCCCAAAGACATTCTGCAAGTGTCAGTTTTCCAAAAATATGTACCTAATTTTATTTCAAACACTTGCAGTAAATGAGAAAGTATGACTCTGAAAGTATTCCAAACAGGAATACTTCATAAAAATGGAATATACTTTTCAAGAATCTATATTTTGTATTGTTTCTCCAATTTCTGAAAAAGAAAATAGAGTGAATTTTCATGTCATTCAAGAAAAGGTATCTTCTTTTTGAAAAAAATTATGTCAAGAAAATACTCTTTGCCTAGAATACATGTTATGATTTTTCTATCTCATGGGTATAGACACTGCTTTAACATTGCAAACAACTCATTTATTTATTAGCTTAAAAATTATATGTAAAAATTTACTTTTGTTTTATCACCTATTCTTATTTGTCAAAGAGTATTTACTCTTAAACTAAATATTAAAAAGTATTTATATCACAAAAGTGAGAATACCAAACTTTCCAAAAATTTAAAGATCATTAAGCAAATATAAAATCACAACATACTCTTGTATTGTTAATAGCTTGACATATGAAAATATCTATATAGTAATCCATTCCTTAAAAAATACTGCATTAATGAAAATATAATTTGAATGGGAAGATAATTAACAGGATATGAACAAAGCATAGTATTTAAAATTTTCATCTGGTCATGGGGTCAAATATGTAATGTAATATTGAATAAACACTGAAATAAAGATATATATAAACTTACTGTAGGGCTAAGAAAGTGCTAAATTTCCAATATATCCTTGGGCTAGTGCAGTTATGAAGACATTTTCATTTTTACAATAAACTGACAAAATTTCATATAGCTTATATTATTTCATAATGTTTCAAACTTTTATTTTGCTATTGAGTCCTATGCTAAAAAATAAACTCATAGAATTAGAATCTACAAAATAAAATTGATTCATATTAGAAGTCACACTCCTCAGAGAAATGAGTTTCATATAGTCTTTCAAGTTTTCTGCTTGAGAATAATAAATAAGGTGATGATAAAATGTTATCATATCCCATAAACTGTAGGGAAATATTTTACTTCAGTGTCTTATAAATAGGAGTCATACAAATAAAATATATTCAGGAATTTGCATTATGCAGTTCCTAAGACATTTCACAGGGAAACTGATCCCATTCAGAACTAAACAAACCCTGAACCTATTTATTAGTTAAGATAGAGTTCTGATGAAAGGGGAGTTTGGTTATCACAGAGCTTTGTAGAAACATGATGAATAGAAAGTTCGTGGGTAGAACAATTTCACAAGGGAAACCAGCCGGTGTCTCATGCTTAGAGAGGTATTTTGTATATTTTCTCTCTTTCATTCTTTGTCTGTGTTCAAAAGCATGAAGAGGGGAAAATGGATGATAATGTTGAAAGCTTAGCAATATTAGTTTGTTCACCAGTGCTCATAGAACTTCATCAGTGATTAATCCAGTATCTGCTGTGATTGGAACAGCTACTCTTCCATAAAATGAGCTTGCTCAATCAAAGCTAGATTGTCAGTCTGTACCCTGAAAGGAACACATCACCCCTGAGGAGACAGACTCTCTTATTACATTTGAAGTCCTATTAGCCTCCCTTGAAAAGAATTCTGGCAAAGGATAGAATCATAAGATGGAAATATATCCTTGTCCATTTTATTAACATAATCACCCTTTTAGCTAAATTGAGGATCTTATTCACATTTTAATATATATGAGAAAACTAGATACAATAAAGATTTCTGGATTCTTTTCCTGGGTTTTTCATTGCAAAAGAAAAACACAAACACAAAGTGACTTATAAAACTTACATCAGATACATTTGAATGGTTCCTCCTCAGGTATTTGGGGAAAAAAGAAGAAACTACAGATGAAATAAGGATCAGGTTCATTAATTTAATTCTGAGTACAGAAATATTTGATTGCCTTAAGATGAAAAATAATTGGCTATGCTGACAGTACAAATAGAGAAGAATAATGACATAATCAAAACAAGTAGAGCTCAGAAGATTAATCCAAATGATAACTCTTATTAGTGACAAGTGAATGGGCTTTCTGTTGCTATAATTTATGAGTAACTTTTATTTATTTAATGTGGGTTTACAGTTTTATAGTTTGAAAGCTCAGATTTTCTAAGACTGAAATAAATGATTCTGTGCAGAGCACAAACATTATCTCCATCCTGAACAATTTTATTGTACCCTAATTAACTGCTAGAACTTTCATTCATTCATTCAGAAAAATTCAATCAGCACTTATTTTGTTCAAGGTGCTATTAGTCCCTGACACCAGCAGTTTTGCTTGCCACTAATTCATTTAAGTTCACCCTAGAATATTTTCCTTAATTTATTCACGCTTAAAGTATATTTAAAATTGTCCATTACTTTCTTTGTCTATAAGAGATTATTCAACATCCTTTGACTTTGCTAAACATTCTCCTATACAACTTTATTATATCTAATTATTCATTTTTCCCAAAACCCTAATGCCCATTATATTGTATTTTATATTTTAATTCTTGATTTCTTCCCTCTTGTCAGAATATAATATGCAACTTTCTTTATCTGAACCCTTTTCCTTACTGTCTCTGTCTCTCACTCTCTCTTAAATATAATATTGCCTTTTCCCTCTGGAAACTCTATTAAAATCTGATCCAATCTTCAGAGTTGAGTTTAAGATTCTGTTGTTTCAGTGAGGACTGACTGAATTGCACAGGCCTCAATCAATAAAATTTGCTTTTATTAATCATTTCAGACTTTAATAGTTATCACATATATAATCACTGAAGGACTTGTTATACATGTTAAATCACAAACCTTTAGGAAATCATTAAAAAATGTCTGCTGTATCTTATCTGTTACCTCTGAATGGGTTATGGGTCATAGAATTCACTAAAGAACAGCTTAAATGAGTGATCATTTTCTATTATTAGTATTTATATATTGATTTATTTAAAATTATTTATTCCATATTGAAGTCTGAAAATACATAGTAATTCAATATCACATCTCAAGATCAATGTATAAATTAATCACCATCAGAAACATTTTTCATTGTTCAGAAACATGGTTGCTTACCAATCACTGAGTGTCTACATTTCTAAACAATTTATCCCCCAAATGGGTCATAGAATGTTTATTTCAAGTCATAGTCAATGGCAAAAATCCACTAGAGGTCTGGCATGCTTGCATGTACCTAGATTCTATTAAACATTTTTTTCTAGCCTGAACAAGATTTCAAGTTAAAATTTATACCTAACTTTTGAAATCATGGTTTATTGAATCACTAATGTGTCTGCTAGCTACCAAGACTAGAAAGATCAATCTTATCAAGAAAATCATCTTAAAAACACTGTGTTAATATTAGCTTCACTAATATTTTGTAAGAAAAATTGTTTCAATACAAGTTATTATTACCTGAAATGGACAGATTGTCTTCTAACTAAGTGTGTCATTCAATCATAACTTAAATTCAAACCATCTGTTGTGAAAGAATAAAATTTATAGAGATACATAGGGTCATACTGTATTTATATTATTTTAATACAAGATGTTCTGAATTAAAAGATAATACTAAACACAGCTTTAAACTGTAGCTAATGAGGGAAAGGTACTGAGTGCAATAATCATTCTTAAACATTACCTTCTGTGAGAGGGATGAGCTTGCAAATAGCCTGCACACTATATTCAGGGGTAACTACCTTAATCAATTAAAAAGCAAATGCTGCTATGAGAAAGATTAAAAATTCTTCCTTTACTTCTCCCACATTTGATCTTAGAAAAGTTAATTCTGGTAGTAGAAAATCCTGGAAATATTTTGACATCAATCTATAGGATAGTAATAGAAGAGATTGAATTTAGTGGATATGTAATCCATGGAGAAAACTGGAGTTCCTAATTTCAATAATAATGCAGACCTCACATTAAACTTGCTTTTCTTCAGCCCATCTCAATCATTTTAACTAATCCTTTTAATTTGTCTCACACTAATTATAAGGTATCAGTCAGTATTTCCCTTCCTTCATTTCACTAAGAGAGATGGAGAAAGAATTTTAATCACTTCATATTTGCAGATTTCCAGCTTTCTTTAGATTTATTCTGATCAAAGCCCAACATACCTCTTTTGATCATCATCAGTGAAATAAGTTCCTGTGAAAACATCAAGGTAGATGCATCTTGCAAGTCAATAAGGGATTAAAATTATTCTCCCACATAAACCTAATTCCACTGGGCATACACTTTTCAGTTTTTAAAGTTTGGGTATGAAATAAGTTGCTCAAACATCTTTACTGAAGATTTCAGGAATAAGAGAAAATATAATTTTATTAATCTTAATACTCAGGGGACTAAAAGAACTGGGAATGTGTCAAACCCTATGTCAGATACTTTGGAGTACACAAAAGGAAATGCACTGGTTCCTAATTTCGAGTGATTTATAATTATTTGAGCATATGGTTATTATTCTCCAGTAATTACAGTTAAGCAGCAGTATAACAAGCTGATTGAGAAATGGCCTCCTATGTTTGCATCTGAAGTGCAGTTTTCAGTTGGTTGATTTTTTCAAAACAAAAAATTTTAAACTACCCACTCATCTTTTGTTATTTATATATGGCCCACCTAGACTTTCATAGCATTCGAAAGTCATCGAAAATAGTTCCATTAATCACTGTAATGTGTAGATCCATGCTGGGAGGTAATTGCTTAAAGTGGTATTCACTAGCATAAGTTGTAATTTAAGTTTCTTAAACACAGGAAGTAATCGTATTCTCACCATGCCATACACAGTGTCATGCTGGAACAACTAAACTTGTTTTCCTTTAATAAAACTGAATTAGTTATTTTGTTTTTTATTTGATTTTGCTATTGCATCTATATTTTATTTCTGAAAGAAAGTCATACAATTTTTTTTCAAAATATGGGAGAGAAAATGGTGTGGGACCTGTTTAAAAGAGAAATATTATGGCCCCACCCTGACCTTTCTCTTTCCTTCTCTTCTGCAACTACTATACATTTACAAACTCCATTCCAAGTACAATGAAAGGAGATTCTCTGCCTGCTCAGCAAAAGACAAAATCCATCTTGACCATATGGGGGCAAAATTTCATTTTCAAAATGATTGTGACTTTTTAATGTATAGAATCTTTGATTTCAATATTATGATCAACTATTATAAATGGAGACCCATCAGAAAGGCTAAGAAATTATGAAGTTATTTTTATGATATAATACAGTTATTAGATATGGAAGTTTACATAAATATATTCCTATTTATAATTTGGTTATTTTCTATGAAATTATAAATGCTGCTAAACAATTAATACTATTAGTATTTATGAGACTATTTTACTGTTTTGCTCTAGCTTCTAAAACACAGAGTTATAATTGGATCACAAATTTTCTTTTTAGCATATTAAATCCATAATTTTTTGCAATGAAACACTGTCATATATAAGAGGTGGAAAGAGAACTTAGGGAAAATTCTTAAAGTTAAGATGCTCTGAAGTGCCCGTATTTTGACATGGCACAAATTGAAAATATTAGACACACCTTTTACAAGAAACAAAGTAGTAGGTATGAATATTTTAAAGAAATAATTTATTTGTAGTTTTAGAATATGTACATATGTACATATGTATAGATGATATAGTATATGTGAAATATTGATAATTACAGCAGCTGGTTATTAGCAAAAATATGTTAAATTTGGAACTGCGAAATTGTCAGTTGTTAAAGCTAGGTTCTAATCAAGAACTATAAAATAAGCTGCCTACTGGTGAGAAAGTAGACAGGATGTTTATCATAGTAACATCAGAAGACTTGTTATTCTAAATGTTTTATCACTAGTACACTTAGTACTGATAACCCAAATTTTTAGATGTTACTGTCTGTTGGGAAATTATTCTCTGTGGGTTGTTGGGAGCTGCCACATAAAAGTGAGCATGGACACTTAACTTTGAGCGACAGAGGTGTGAGATTGGTTTCCACTGAGAGTGGAAACAGGTGGATCTCCTGTCCCATCTGCAGGGGAATGAAGCTCTGGGAGTGAGCTACACCCCACTGACACCTAATCCCTTGCCTCATTTGGGTGGAACTTTCTCCAGTGTCTTCTCCTCAATAAATAGGGCTTCAGGCATGCTCTCTCTTTTATCTGTCTCTCTTGCTTCCCTTGTGGGAGCTGGGGCTGAGGAACAGTCGCTGAACTCCAAGAAAAAGATACTTTCTGGTCTGTGTAATTATTTCATGCCAGCCCAATTCACCTGGAGTGACCCTGACTGATTCAGTTGTGTATTGTGGCAATGGGTCTAATATTTCTGTACAGCTTGTGAGCAGAAGCATAGAGGAATTCATGGCCTTTATTCAGGACAACTATTTGAAGAATGAATAGAAAAATCTTCAGAAACTGGAAAGTGTCCCCCTTTGATTTAAAGACAGATTTGCTTACTGTTGAGTAAGAGAGAGACAGACATCCTTCTACAAGGCAAGTGGCAAGCATACCCACTGCACATTATTAGAAAATTCTCAGGTTCCTTAAGCTCAGGGATCCTCTCTTGTAAAGCAATAGATTACACATGCTAACATCATCTGGTCCTCTTCATGTCACCTTGTGGTATTAGCTTTTGTTGGCAATCTGTCTATAGCTATTGACATGAATAATAAAATAAATAATAAAATCATTTCTTTCTCTGACCCAGGAGTTTTATTTTCTGCCAGCATCTATAAAACCATGGCAAAGTGTTTACTTGTAAGTAGGGCCAAATATCAGATCCATCACAGTTCTTGACACTATCTGAGGTCTTAGCTTTGCTCATTTGGGTGCATCACAGCTTTGAGCCTGTCAGGTTAAGCTAGAACATTCATCTTATTGCTTCTTGATATATCCTTCATTAAGAAAGAATCATGCAATTGGCTATTTTTTTTTCTATTCTCTTTTTTCATGTCTTAGTCTGTTTTCAGGTCCAAATGTGTAAAGAATGGGAAAACAATAAATGAACTTAGATATTCTTCAGCATTTACTTTGTTTGGTCTTGATATAAAGTTATATTCTAAAGCAGAAAACCAAGGAAACCTTAAAGCTTGATTAAATTCTCTTCAAATAAATAAGACTTCTAAGTCTTACCAATTTTTAAATAGATAATTGCTTGATATTTTACGATTAATAAGTAATTGGTATATAAAGTTAATTTATATTTATTTGAATTAAAAGTTGACTTTTAACATGTTTTTCTTCTAACAATGATTGGCTTTGTGTTATTAATTTAATGTGTAGAATTTTCATTACAATATAATACATCTCAACATCTCCTAATCTATCTTAATCAGTTATTGTTTTTGATATCTACCAAGAAAACATTAAAAGCAAATATATGTATTATATATACATACATACATATATATACATATGTATAGAATATATACATATATCTGTGTAGTTTAAAAAAAAATTCCCCTCCAGTCACAGATTAGATCTTATGATAAAATGTGTTATTAAACTAAATCTGTCAGGAGTGTCGAATGAATTATGGGTCTTTGATCTGCCCAGAGACAGAAGCTTTCACCTCCCTTAGGAATCTCTGCTGCCAAGAAAACCTGCCCAGTTGTATAGTGACTCCCTGTTCAAAGGGAAATTCCATGTCATGGAGTTTATCAGTTCAGGCTCTAGCCACCTTGGGGTGAAGAATTGTGGGTGCAAGATGATGACTGTAATTGGTCTGTTCAACTTCTGACCTTGATTCTGTTTTAAAGAACTCTCTCACAATGAGTCCCTTTGATGTAAAACCTATATAATAAATGTGCAGAGCTTTCTCATTGTCAGTTTTCCTGCATCAGAGGTCAGATGAACCACCGCGTTCCCACTTTCTCTATTTTCGTGTTTCTTCATCTTTTTTTCCAATCCCTTCATCAGTCTGTTTCAGGAAAACTGAGTAAATATTGTACTGGAAGTGATATAAATCAGTAACCCATAAATAATATTTACCATAAATAGAATTCATTACCATAAATAGAAGTTACCATAAATAGAATTCATCAGAAAATTGCCCAGCTCAGATTTTCTTATTGTCTATAGCTATTTTATTTATTAATTTTGTTTGTTTGTTTGGTACTGAAGATTGAACACAGGGTCACTTAACCATTAAGCTATATCTTTAGCCCTTTTTATTTTGAAATAGGGTCTCCTAAGTTGCTGAGGCTGGCTTTAAACTTGTGATTCTCCTGCCTCAGCTTCCCAAACTGTTGGAATTATAGGTGTGCACCACAGTGCACAACACATATATAGCTGTTTTGATGTCCAAACAACTTGTATTTCTATTATCAATATGTAGCACACACATATACACACATACACATATATGCATACATAAATATATAGTATCTATACCTACACAATAGTACTCCTTATCTGAGCAGGATAAGTTTTAAGACCCATAGCAGATGCCTTAAATCATGGAGAGTACAAAGCCCTACATAAGTGTTTCAAAACCCTACATACGTGTTTCTTGTTTTTTTTCCTCTACGCACACATGTCTATGATAAAGATAAATCTATAAATTAAGCAAGTCAGATATTAGCAAAAACTCATAACAGAGTAATTATAATAACATATATTAATAAAAGTTTTTTTTTTTTAATTATTTATTGTTTATTTCTTGCATTTTCCACTTAATATTTTTAGACCATGTTTCACTAAGTGTAACTGAAACCATGGAAAGCGAAACAGGGATTAAGGGGGATCTACTATGTCTTATAATTATTTGCTTTTAAATAGTAACTACTATATAAACAATGAATAGCTACTATTTTAGTCATGTGGCATAATCAAGCCATTTTTTTCCAAATACATAATTTATACTCAAAAACCATTATCACTCTTGAATTCAAAACAAAAAATATTGATTCTTTGATGAGGGCTACAACCAAGTTAAGATGGCGCCTGGCAGTATGCTAGGAGGAGTGGTTTCTGAGCCAACGCCAATGAGCCATTAAGATGATGAGGATTCCTTAATGACTGGCTGCTGTGTCTAGATGATGTCAATTAAGTTAAGCTGTGTGTAGTTAGTTGGGTATATGTACCTCTGCAGTCCAGCAGAGAAGCGGCTCCTGCTACCTTGGGTGCCCGCTACTTTGAGTTCTCACTCAGTTCCTGCTGAGTTCACTCGCAATAAAGTAGTTCCCGCTTCAACCTTCAAGTTGCTTGTTACCTCTCGGTTATTTAACCCAGCCGGACTATGGCAATTCTTACTGATTTTCTTCCTAATTTCTGAGTACTTAGGAAAGAGAAAATTTTCTGAACTAAGGTAGTTCAGGAGTCACAAAAATGTCCTTAATGTAGAGATGTCCATTAAGAATATTTAATATACTGTTAAATTTATTGCCATGTTGTATAAATTGTTTCAACACAGAAGCATTTCCTACAATCATAGCCCTGACCTTTATCCACAGAGAAGCTTCTAATACCACCCTTCTCCAGTTCTTGGTGTTTCAACCCTCACTTCAGTATACTGTGAACAGATTCCCTTTATACTCTAGGATACTGCTCTGAAAATTTTGAGTTTATTTTCTAAATGTTCCTTCAAATGGACTCTTTAAGTTTCCTTCATATTTTACTCAGTTGACCATTTCTTTTTTATTTTCTTGAAATTCTCTTTCCTTGTATTTCTTTGTAATGGTTTCTGAATTTCCCTTTAGAAAATTCAATGCACTCATTATTTACACTAACAGTGGGAAGTCATCCTGAAATACCTGAGGACCTCTCCTCAGCATCCCAGCCAGGGAGGGACTAGGTCTGGCATTTGGAACTTCCTGTGGCTCTCCAGCCAGAGACAGACTGCCCAGTGCACTGTGACCTTCTCCCCCGCCCCATCTGCTATAAAGTTCCCTTGTAGTAGCATCAGAGAAGGGCGTAACCTATTAGGAACTGAACAGCCCACCTGTCCCCACCTTTATCCTATTCTGATGAACAACTTTCCATAGAAATTCTTTGATATGTTCCAATATAAATAAAGCAGACTTGGGCTCCTTTGTGCATTAGAAGGTGGACCCATCTGGTCAGCCTGCCTATCTTGCCCCAGCTTTGAAACTACTTTTTGTGTTCTGTGGTTATTTTGACATTTTATTTCTCTTAGCCTTTGCTTCCCAGCCAGCCCATTCCACCTGAGGGAACCTGGTTTCCACCACCCATGTGGGACATGGGCGGTATTAACCTCCATAGCTGTTTTCATCTTTTTCATGCTTAAAACATGCAAACACACATTGCCCAACTTATACATGGTCATAATCCAGGTTTCAAACATTTCATGAGAACTCTCATTTCATGAGACTCACTAATGAGTCTATCCAAGAGTTGGATTGCAAACTTTGGAGAGAGACAGCCTGTTTCCAAATTTCAGCCCAGTCCCTCATCAAGTTTTGGAATATAACCGAGTTCTGAGAATTGTTTGTGTTTGGGATCAACAAATAGTATTTGGACTATTAGTTCTATTATTACAAATCCTAAATATTTATGTGTCTTCTAAATTTCAAACATTTTGCTCTTCTCTGTGTTAAAAACCTTAGGCTTCTGTCACCCAACTATGATCACATATAATAAATACTACTCATCTTTCCTTAAACTTCTCCATTTTCTTGATTGATAAATGGAATCACAAGTGATATTAATTCTAGAATAAAGGCTAATAAACATCAAGTTCTAGTTCTTCCCTTAACCTTATTTGCTACTTCTATCCTGAGAATTTTTCCCCATTTTATTTCTTATAATTTCATATTAATCATTTTTCCTCCTCAAACATATTTGCTGCCCAAACTCAGAAAAATATCCTATGACCTAACTTGGCTCTGTTTCAAACTTTCTCCAGGTTGAAAGCCCAGTTAAACCTCTATTAAAAACCCAAACATAATCATCTTATTTTTCTGGGTAGTACCTTCAATGGTTTCTCTAATGAACAAAGGTATATTCCAAATCTGAGGGAACGCTACATAAAGCTATTGATTATCTATTTTTCCAGTGTCAGCTTTAATAGTGCTTCCATGAAATCTATGCTACAGATTTGTCAATCACTGTTCAAAAATCAGTAACATGTATTTAATGTTGCACTGAATTTGCTGCTCGTACCTTCAAAGCCCTCCTTTTTCCTGAAGCCCTGATAAACATCTCCTCCTTTTCCAAGACCCAGTATATGTCACCTCCTTTGTAAAGTCTTTCCTGATGCCAGAGGGTACTTATTACTCCCCCCCCTTTTTAATCAC
The DNA here is from genome assembly GCF_001458135.2 of Marmota marmota marmota. Lineage (NCBI taxonomy): Eukaryota > Metazoa > Chordata > Mammalia > Rodentia > Sciuridae > Marmota > Marmota marmota. Next base: position 9,735,670 of record NW_025999942.1, on the reverse strand, counting down.
CTATTATTCAAGTACAACATTTAATTGTATATATCTATTTATGTTTGTCTCTCACTCAGTGACATACTATTTATCTTTATATGCTTCCAAATATAAATTGAAATTAATAGATGATGATGAATGGACACTATATTTAAAAAAACATTATTATATTATGGATTAAAATACTTACTTGCAGGGATGTTTGATTTAATTTTCCATTCATTTACATATGTTAATAATTGTAAAGAAATATCGAGCATTTAATGCAGTAAACTATGTATAGAAGATATCATATAATTTGAATGGCTATTTTCTGAAATATTTCAGGGTTAAATTTAAGGCTCAACATTTGTCTAACTATGTGATAGGAAAATATTTCGTAAAACAGTATTTGCAATTCTTAGGGAATAGTATGAGAAGAAAATGTATTTTTATCTTAGTGTAAAAATATACTATTCTGGGTGAGTGATTATTAGTGCCACAGTTAAACATTTTATAAAATAATTTTAATGAATTAAGAGAAAATAATGAGACACACTGTGTAATATGAATTTGAACAGTAACCAGTAGTCAAATGGCTCTGTCAGGTTTTGGGTACTTTGGCTGAAACAAATGTACAAGGGCAAGGATCAACAACTTAAAACAATGTCTGATGACTTCCATTTAGACATCCATGACCCCCAGCAACTACCTCTGGAGAAAACTTTGTGGAAGATCATTATACCTACCTCTTTAAAGATATACCAATCTCTTTCATCAATATTTAGGGAGGAGAAATATTGGAAGTTGGGGTGAGGCCCCTTGACATGAAAGCCACAGTAAGGATTTGATACACTTGGTTTACTGAATGATATGATTGTTAATGACACAGAGTTGTTTCTAACTTCACTAAATTTTAAGAATAAATTGTACTGTAATTAGTATGAATAGAGGCTTGAAAGTAAGATGACATCAGTTATAAAAGTTAAATTACATTTCTCTGTGTAGCAATATAAGTTAAAGTGATTAATTCTAACATCCAGGAGAGTGTGTTTAATTAATTAATGCAATGGACATTCATCAAATTCCTACTATTGCAGATGCATTGTCCTAAGAACATAAACATAAATAGAATAATTTCCCAAAGTCTAAAGCTTCATAAATTAATAATGAAAAAGAAATGTAGTGGTAAGAAAATAATGAACTGTTATACTATTAGTAGATGCTATGGTTTGGATCTGAAAGTTTCACCAAAAGCTCATTTGTTGAAGGCTTAACCCCCGGTGCAGCACTATTTAGTGATGAGACCCTGAGGTAGTGTTGTATCATGGGATTTTATTTCAACAATTGGTTGATCCACTGATCCATAATTTAATGAACTACTGGGAGGTGGTAGAAACAGTAGGATATCTAGCTGGAGGAATGAGATTACTGGGAGCATGTGCTGGAAGAGTCTATCTTGTCCCTGGAATCTTCCCATTTTCTCTGGCACTTTCTCTCTGTTTCCTGACATCAACAGGGAGAGGAGTTTTGCTCTGCCACACATTTCCATGCCCACTGTGATGAGAACAAGTGATTATGTACGGAAACCTCTGAAACCCTCAGATAATATGAAATTACCTCCTGTAAGTTGTTGTTCTCAGGTACTTTGTCACAGAGAGAGAAAACTAACATAGTAGAAATGGATTCTTTTTATGATACTGGAGATTGAACCCAGGGATTTTTGAATGCAAGACAAGAAATCTTCCACAGAACTGATGACTATTTATATAGAGATACAGGCAAGGTGCTCTAAGGAACAGATGAAGATATGCTTAATCAAGTGTTATGTGATGGATTCGTCTATTCATCCATCCATCTATCCATCTACCTATTTGTCTACCTTTTTCTCCATCCACTTATCTATCATCTGCCCATTCATCCATCCAATTTTCCATTCTACATGAAGTCAAACAACTATAATGTCCTTATAGAATTATCCTTTTTTTTCTTGAATGTAACATCAAAACCACTGAATAATACTTATTGTCTTACCTTCTAAATATATTCAGCAGATAATATATCACCTAAACTACGGCAATACTTCCCTAACTGTTGTATCTGCTTTTAATCCATCCTCTTAGTAATTCCTATTTTGCATTTATCTCATCATCATTAATTTTTCACTATTCTCTGACTTGTTTCTTGCCTTTGAAGATGAAACTTTCTGCAACAGCATCACCTGGCTATGGTGTTAATTTGCTTTAGGCTAGATCTTAATTAGAAGCAGAAGGTCAAAGTACATAAAAGAGTGTAAAAGCTTTTTTTTTTTCTCTATGCCCTGCACATTGTGGCTAGGGTTGTGTCCCTTTATGACTAGCTCAATTCTCATTTCTCTGGGCTGTGAAAATAAGCATTCTTGTCTGCAACAATGTAGCATACCTGTAATCTCTGTTACTCCAGATAATTGTGAGATTGGGCCAGCCTTAGCAATTTAGACCATGTCTCAAAGTTAAGAAAATAAAATAAAAAGTGGTGGTGGATATGTAGCTTAGTAGTAAGTGCCTCTAGGTTTAATCTATAGTACTGCAAAAACAAAACAAAAAAATCCTCAAAAGCATTTGGTGGTTTCCTTAGCCCTAACCAAAGCTCTGTATATAGTGTCATTATTGAAATCTCATCAATTGAATCATCTTTAGTGAATTGTGTCTCCAGCTAGGTTACTGTACTATAATATAATTCATTTTACACCATTAGCTAAAATGATCCTTTTAGGATAGAATTATTCTCCACTTTTTATTATATTGGAATATTTCTGCAATAAAAACCAAATGATAAAAAATAAAATATGAGTATTCTTTTCCCAAACTCCTCTGATGATTTTTCATATTAATGGGAAATTCATAGGAACTTTAGCGTTAAAGTTCCAAGCCCTATATTATCTAATTCCTTATCCTTTTGACTTTGTCTTCTATACCCTAGCAAACTTGTCCAAAGAACTGTAGCTAGCTAGCTAGCTGACATAAATCAGTCACCATATCAACATTTTACTATGTTTAGGTATAGCTGAGGATAGGTGGTAGTAGAATATAGTTTACTGACAAGATGGGGAAAATTGAATTAAACCCAAATTATTTTTTTCCACAAATGTGCAGAAAGAAAGCATATAAGAATTTATTAAATTTCCATTTATCAGAAGCATGGGATATTAATCAAACAATATTTTTTTTCAAAAAATGAAAAAAATTTCTCTGAATATCTACAGATACTATGGCACAAGAATTTTACAGATTTTAAAGTGAGTATATTTAAAGGAATGTTTATAGATTTTGGAGTCTTAGATACATTTTGCCTATAATTCTTTAAAAGTTAATGAGTAAGCCACTAGATTTCATGATTTTTAATTCCTTTATACATAATATAATAATGCTTTTTAACATTTCTCAAAACATTATATTAAAATAGCATCAAGCATGTGAAAATATTTTGTATATACTTGAACCATAAATTATTATTTAAAATTATCATTCAAGTTTTACTATTTATATTTAAGGAAGATGGAGAATGCTACATGGTATAAAACAAATGCTTTCTATCAGATTTTTAAAAATATATTCCTATATGATTCTAATTAGAATTATCTTTAGAATTCTATTTTTTAAAAGCAACTTCCTAATAGAATTGATAGTAAAAAAAAATTCAGGTATCAGAGCACAAATCTCTAGAGTATATAAAGAACTCAAAAAGCTAGGCACTAAAAAAACAACCTAATTAATAAATGGGCCAAGGACATTAACAGACACTTCTCAAAAGACGATATGTAATCAATCAACAAATATATGAAAAAAATGTTCATTATCTCTAGCAATTAGAGAAATGCAAATCAAAACTACTCTTAGATATCATCTCACTCCAGTCAGAATGGCAGCTATTATGAAGACAAACAACAATAAGTGTTGGCAAGGATATGGGGAAAAAGGCACGCTCATACATTGCTGGTGGGACTGCAAATTGATGCAGCCAATGTGGACAGCAGTATGGAGATTCCTTGGAAAACTGGGAATGGAACCACCATTTGACCCAGCTATTCTTCTACTGCATCTATACCCAAAGGACTTAAAAACAGCATACTATAGCTACATCGATGTTTAGAGCATCACAATTCACAATAGCTATAATGTGGAACCAACCTAGATGCCCTTTAGTAGGTGAATGGATTAAAAAAATGTTGCATATATACACAATGGAATATTACTCTGCAATAAAAGAGAATAATTCATGGCATTTGCAGGTAAATGGATGGGGTTGGAGAAGACAATGCTAAGTGAAATTAGCCAATCCCAAAAAAACCCAAATGTTGAATGTTTTCTCTGATATAAGGAGTCTGACTCATAGAAGGGTAGGGAGGGGGAGCTTGGGAGGAATAGACGAAATCTAGATAGGGCAGAGGGGATGGGAAGGGATGGGGCAGAGGGTTAGCAACGATGATGGAATGTGATGGACATCATTATCCAAAGGACATGTATGAACACATGAATTGGTGTGACCATACTTTATATACAGAGATATGAAAAATTGTGCTATATATGTGTAATAAGAATTGTAATACACTCCATTATCATGTATTAAAAAATAAAATCAAATGAAAAACATTTAAAAAATCTTATTTTTATTTGGTTTAACATAAGCTCCTCTTTCTATTATATTGTATTAAGCTTCTATTATGTTCATGGCAGGATTAACTTATAAATTCTAGTATAATTTCATATTCTTTCTATGTGATCTCCATATGGAGAGCTTTGTCACAATACATAGACAATAGTGGGCTTCTAGCCATCAATGAAAAGATAGTTTATAGCAGAAGCTCTAGACTATTAAAAAATGATACAAGTGATACAATCCAGTAAATACTACCCTTTAGGCCACTTCTAATTTTAATCTCTCAACTTCCCCTCATGGTTTTTGCTTTTAACTTTTTACTGATGAATGCTTTGTACACCTATATACATCTAATGTTTCAATTTATGTGTTGATATGTTCATATCAACTTAAAAATAGCTTTTATTGGTATATAAAGTATTTATATGTAACATATATTTCATATGTGCTATTATATATTTTTATATATTAAATGCTTCATATATGCTTTGTACATTTATTTGCAGTATTTTATGAACAAGTTCATGATTTCATTTGGATCAACTGGATATATTATCCTGACCTAAAAAAAGGAAAAACAAGATCAAGCAATTGAAATCAATAATCAGTAAATATTATTCTTTTCTTTGAAGTATACCACTCATAGCATATTTGATTAGATGAAGGGTTCACAATCTTTTAAAACATGAGTATCACACACTATGATAATCAATACTTGTAAGAAACTTCATAGAGAAACAGAATCTTAAGTAGTAATTGGAAGGGAATATGAGGTAGACAAAGGGAATATGATACCCATCCAGAATAAACATATATAATCACATTTTTTCATAGCAATTTAAAACGAAAATTGGAAAAAAGGCAGACCCAAGAATAAAATCTTGAACTTGAGATTTTCAGGTTCCATTTTACCAAAATTAAAGGGTAACAGTAGGCACTGAAATGTATACTTTAATACTTACACTTAAGATACATGAGATATGAGAAATAAAGACATATGTTAGGTAATTTTGTTCACATTAAATATTCTGTATGACCTTTGGATTATTATAAACACTAAGGTATGATAAGGAAAATATAAGTTCAACACGAAGTGAGTCTTTCATACTTACTGTTACGAGTTGTACCCCTTTTCCCATATAATATGCAGAAGCCCTAAGTTGACTGTGATAATTATACGTTTAAGGACCAAATAAAGGTAAATGGCATGGTAAGTGCGGGGCCTTAATTCAATATGAACCATATTTCTATAAAAAAAAAGGATCTCTCTCCCTCTATGTACAGAGAAAAGGCCATGTGAGAAGTGAGAAGTGGCTGTCTGTAAGCTAGGGTAGAGAGCTCTCATCGGTAACTAAATTTATCAGCACTCTCTTGTTACCTTTTAGCTTCCAAAACCAAGAAAACTCATTTCTATTGTTTATGACACCAATCTATGGCATTTTGTGCTTTAGCACAAGCAAACTAATATTCTTGGTTTACAACAATAATCTAAGCAAATGAGTAACATATTTCACTCACATTTTATTCTATTGTCAGCTACCCTTGAAGATTATATTCCAGTTTTGCAATTTAATTACTAAAATGCTTTATTCCATTCTTGTGACATTTCTTAAAGACCTGCTAGTAGATTCATGATTTCTTATTTCTTAATATTATGCAGCTGTATTGTCATTTTCTCTATATTGTAATTATTCTTTTTGTGTGCTTTTTTCTTGTATATTCTAATCAATCCTCATAGATGGGACATCTAGTAATTATAGGATGGGACATTTAGCAATTATATTTTAATTAGGGAAAACACAGTATTAGGAAACATTCTAAACCATAGTATCAGCCTTGGAAGCAGACAAAAGAAAGCTACAAATATGAAGGATGCTGGTGCCAGGATGTGAGGAAATGGAATATTGGAAGAAGGATGGACAGACAGAATAAAATGTTAAGCACTAAAAATGTATTTCATTTACTTCTCATTTTTCTTTTTGAGAATTAGATTGAATAAATCCTCAAAGCAGAGGTATATGAAAAAGTCCCGGAGGGGTGACAAATCTTGCATTTTTTCATTTTGGGTAAAAAACTCTCCAATTTGCAAGGCTGCTTTTTTATACGAAGTTATAATACTTAATATTATTTTTTGTATGTGTGCTAGAGATTGAACCCAGGGTGTTTAACCATGAAGACATCCCCAGCCCTTCTTATGTGTTATTTGGCAACAAGGTCTTGCTAAGTTACTTAGAGCTTCACTAAATTGAGGCTGGCTTTACTCTTGCCTCAGTTTCCCTATCAGCTGGTATTACAGGCATGCACCTTGTCACTTTTTAAAGATCCTTATATATAAATAGTCTTTCATATTGTGAAAGTATAGAATAAATTGTTTTGTTTTTCTTTGTCTCAGCTCTCACTTTGACAATAAATAGTCATGTTCAGTGTGTACTTAATAATGGAAAAATCAACTCACAGTGTTATTCTTCCAACATAAGAAATATCCTTCTCTCAGGGCACCTTTATTTGAATGTTTTGTAATCATTCTAACCTAAAAAATAGTGATGATAATTTCTCAACATATTTTAAGGGTTTATTTAAGTTGATGTTTGCTTATTTTTAAGCTTATTTAGTACTGCCTTAAAATTTCCTTATACTTTCCTTATACTTCCTTATATTTTCCACATGACAAATAATTGATATTTATTGATGATACTTTTTAAAGCCTTGCAAAGCTCTTGTGTTTTATGTTATTATGTACATAGGTACTGTTTGCAAGAAAATTAAATATTTAGATTTAGATTAGTCTCAGAAGACAAGGTTATGAAACAATAAAATATGACCCTCAGTCAAGGTTACTCTGAAAAAATAATGCTTTTTCTGAAATATTTTAATTTTAATGTCATATTTCTATTATACTCTGGAAATTTTACAAAGAAGTAACACAGTAATGTAATTGTGTTAAAATGGTCCTGATCATAGCAAGAAGTAAAATAACGTAACTTCTGTTCTTAAATGAAAAATCCTTGCGTGTTACGCTAGTATATATGTACAACTATACATACAGATATGCATCTACATATACATGAGAAAAAATCAAAAGTTTGAAATTTCTGCAAAATATACAAAATAACAATGTTTTAAAAAGAAAAAAATATAATTGGTTTCAGGATTTTTCACTGTGAATTAAGTTATGCTTCATTCATGTCATGTATTTTTCCTATTTTTGATATGGCTCAACATAAAAACAAGTTAAATTTTTAAAATATAGGTAATAGTTCAATTTAAAAAATTTATACCCAAAAGATAAACACTAATGAAGTATGGAATAATCTGCTTAAAACTTAATTATAAAAACATTAATAAGTAACACTTCAAAATTTCTATTACAAGACGTAGCTTTTTATTAGGTGCCGAGTATATAAAAATATTGGAAGTAAGATTTTGAAGAACTAACAAAACATTAGTATAAGTAGACAGAGGCCTCAAAATGATCTAAATAAAATATAACCAGCTCTAAAATGGTAAAACAAGGTACTATGGGAACACTGAAGAAAAGCACCAATCTTTGGAAATGGGTAGAAGTGCTTAAGCAAGTCTTAGAAAAGTCTATCTTGGGTTGAATGCTCAGTGGTGAACCTGACAATCACATACGTGCATGTCTAAGTATGAGGATCACGGTATGAAAATAGACATAGAAAATGTTTTAAAATCTGCGTTTCTTTCTACAAGTAGTTTAATAACTATAGGAAAGAAGGATTTAACAGAGAACAGTGTATGCAATGCTGAGAATTTGATATAACACCTACATGTATATGACATGTGCATTTCAAAGCCACAGAACACTGAAATTGAATTTGTGTTTTGAAAAGTTCACTCTGGAGGTTATGACAAATGGATATAGGTAAGAGAAATTGTTAATGGACTTAAACAGTTAATATGGAGTCCAATATAATATATGATAAGGCCTAAATCTAATGGTCGTGACAATATAAAGAGGAGATTTAAAACAATTTAAAGTTGCCCATTAAAAAATTAAAAATAAAAATCTTCTTGAAAAAATGGAGCAAAAGGCAATAGTTGTTAAGAATAACTTTAGAGAGAAAACACATTTCTACACTATGTTGCTGGACATAGGATCAGAACAATCATTCTGGTCTCCTAAAAAACTGACCAATCTCATTAAATTGGTATTTATCATTTAAATAGATCTTTACTTTGTATTTCAGGCATAACCACTTTATTTGCCTATTCATACATATTTTATCAAATATTGAAAATAACAATCATTAGCATGAATGTATATTAGTATGAGGTGAAATATGATGGTCTGGACAAAATTCCACCTTTTATTTTTATAATAAAGTAATATTGTAAGTGACAACTCACTGAATCCAGATTTCAGATGTTTATTGTGCTCAAATATTTATCACTCCCTAAATTTTTACCGCATATTTGCCATCTCATATTCTTAGCTTACTTTTGAAGAGTACAGCACTTATGCTGAATTGTAGCAAATTGGGAACTTGTTTAATGGTTCAGAAAACTCTCACAGCTGACTGAATAGAGAATAACACACTCATTATTATTTATGACTCTATTTCCAGGTCTTTATAGGTCAGCTTATTGAATTCACTGAATATGTTGCTTTTTCATCTTGGTAAAACCATATTTGCAGGCTACTTTGCAATAGACAATCTAATAGAAAAATGTTATAATTCTTTAAAAAAACATAAAACACACTATGGTATTAACTCCAAATGAAAAAAATCTGTAGTTTATAAAACTTTTAAAAATCCATAATATTAAAAAGACTATATCCACTAAGGCCAATGATTACCTAGCGTTTCTCTGGATTATTCCTTCCATGAGTCTTTAATACACATTAAAAGTGTTCTTTAGAAAAGCAGGGATTCCAGGAGCTAGACTGGGTTAGTTTTTTAATTAAGGTACTTGAGAAACATTACTATAATAATTTGCATTGTAAACTTTCAAGAGGACTATGACCTGATAATTTTTTACATTTATAAACATGAAACATTTTTCTGAAGAATACCTTGAAATAAAATTTGAACAGAGATAAAGCACTGGGAAGTGCAAATATTTAGCAAATCATTGAAAACCTTTCAGAGACCAAATATAAAGGTAACCGGAGGCTTAATAATACAAAACACAGAAGATTTTTGTTATTGACTAGGTAATTTATAATTTCGGAGTCAGCATTTGACACTATCCTATGGGAAACACAAGCCTATTTTGGCTTAAAATATCCCATACTTAATCCTTACACATACATTCAAAGTGTATTTATTCTGCAAAAGCATTGAACATTATATAACTCTATTTTATTTAAAGTAACAAAATAAAAGAAATTTTAAAAATTTGTAAAAATAAGAAAACTGGATGGGGTTGATAATCAACTTTAAGTGAATTTTGACGAAATATAAATATTTTACATGCAGTATCCTCCTTAGTCCCCTTTCTATAATACTTGCTTTTAAGTAATTTAAAATTTTTATGATATAGCAATAGGTTTATTATGAAAGATTTTAGGAGAAAATTTGCAGAAAGCACTTAGCATTATTATAGAATATTTGAACTGCTAAATAAATCATAGAAAAAACATCATTTTTGTTGAAAAAATTAATATAGCCTTATTAATACATTTAAAATGTAATAGACAGTTAAAAGCATGAACACGGAGATACTAATTTTCATTACTGATTCAATAAAATATACTTAAAGAGTATAATTAGATAAAGGAACAATAAATGACTTGGATATAGATTTATTAAATGATGGTTACTACATGTAAAATAATTATATATTTGTCAAAAAACACTTAAAGTTGATTATCAACACCATCCAGTTTTCTTAATTTTAAGAAATAAGGAGTGTTAAGAGTCTCAGTAAATAACAGGTAGTCATAAGTTCCAAGAAAACATGAGTATTTAAATAATATTTAAATTTTCAGGAAAATCTTTCTTCTGATCATAGCTAATTTAGGCTTTGTGGTTTAAGTAATCTAGCTTTCTATTTAAGATATAATCTGAAAAATTCAGCTATTCAGTATGTGTTGTGTCTACTCTGGGTAACAGGATGACAGCTTCTACTTATACATCTTCAATATGCCAAGATATAAGAGTCAAATGATTATTTTTTTGTTTGAAAGCATATTCTTATAGGGAAAAATAATTCTTGTTGGAGATTTAGTTTCTCAAAATTCCATTTCACATGTATCAATGACTTATTAAATTTAAAATATTATCCCAAATAGACTTTTTTATTCTCATCAGCTCAAAATCTACCTGAAAAAAAATATTTAAGGGGATGGATTTGAAGGTGTTTTCTGGAATAAAAATCTATGAAAGTAAGTAAGGTAGATGCATTTTATTATAGCATCATATGATCATTCATATATTTTAAAATATGGGAAAACAAATTCTAAAGTGGCCAGAATATGTTGGTAAAGAAGCTATCAGTAGATATAAAATATTGCTGTAAACATAACTTTGAATCAACAATGGTCAAAAAATCACACTAATATTTCATAAAGCATATCAACAGAAAATTCTTAAAAAGGAAAAAACAGTGCATCCACTAAATGAATTCTACCTGATGAAATAAATTAATGTAAATCTACCAAAAATTTTTGCTAATAGCAAATTCGAAATTATTTTCTGTAATATAAAATTGAACATATGGAAAATAAATAAATTTTCTTTTAATTTATCAGGAAATTGAATTAGAAAATTTGATGTATGTTTGAAAAATATTCAATCAACATGTGTGCTATCTTCTTAATGATTGGAATATGAATTCATATGATACTCAGCATAATAAAATTATTTTAAGATAATTTTCCTTTATTTAAAAAAATCTGCCTTTTAAATTATTATGAAAATTAATCTGAGTCATTTAAATATTTTCTTTGCCAGCTGATGGTTTGGTAAGCTTTATCATTAGAGTGTGCTGAAGATACATTGTATGAGAAAATATTTTGTTCTCTGGTTTACGTGTGCCTGCTCTTCAGGTGCCTGTAGTGAATGCAACTTCTTCATTACCTTCCTTCTGTACTAGGTGGCCGGTATCACTTATCTGATTCCCCCTCAACTGGTTCTGTAGCAGCAACCATGGTGGGATACATGGTGAGAATTCTCATGTATTCTAGGGATTAGGTTTCCAGCAAGTTCTACCATTGCATCAATCACCATAGTGACCTCTGCTATCTAGTAAGCCATGACTCTTCTTGATTAAGGGTTTGGAAATTAGTGGTGAGATGGTGGGGGCTCTTTCTTGGGTGCTTAATTCTTGGTCCTATGAGTAGAAGTTACTATTGCTCTTTATTTTCACAATTACTGTATTCTTTAGCATTAACATATGCTAAAGAATACAGTAATTAGTTTCATACTTTCTATTCCTTCCTTATCCCAAATTGTTGTTAAAGTTAATTGTAGTTTATATAAACATACCCTGTTCAGATTTTAATGTGTATTTGTGTATGTATGTATTTTTTTTTTTCTTATTGGTTTTAGCTAACTAAATCCAGTCACCTACAGAACTATTTTTTTCTTTTCAGTTTTGAATACTCTGCATTTATTCTTTGAAATTCTTGTCTCCCACTCTTCTTTAGTTTTATTCCATAAAGTGAATTTTGGCAGAATCGGCAATGACCTTTAGGTTGTTAAATACAAAAGCAATTATTAGCCTCCCTCATCCTATTTGACATCTCAGCAGCATTTGATATCATAGATTGCTCACTCCTCTGAGAGGGTTCTTTCTTAAAATCCCAGGATATCAGGTTCTTTTGCTTTTTATTCTATTTGATTCGTTATACCATTTCAAACTAATTTTTTCTTCTTTTTTCTTATTTGCTCTGGTTGAATACCCTACAACTTCATCATTTGTCATCTTTCCCTATCTAGCTATGCTCAATTCTTTGGTGATGCCATTTCATTTTATGTCTTTAAATTTTATTTATGTGCTAACTGCTTCTTGATCTTTTAAATTGATTTTCTTTTCTTTTTTTCCTGGTTCCAGGGGTTGAACCAGGGGCAACTGAGCAACATCCCAGTCTATTTTATGTTTTATTTTGAAACCGGGTCTTTCTAAATTGCTGAAGTTGGCTCCAGAGCTGCTGGGATTATAGGCATGCATTACCACGTAGGCTAACTTTTTCCTGATTTATATTTCCTTGTTACCTGTCTACAACTTCTGAATGATACATTTGATTACCCATTCCACGTTTTCACTTAAATTATTAAGGTTCTTTAAGAGATAATTCAGCTTATCCAAATCCTAAATTAAAATCAGTAGCAAAGGTCTAATGTTTTAAATTGCATTTGTTTTACTAAAATATTTCACAATATTTATTATTTCACCTACAAATTACTATATCCTTTTAAATTTCATGATTATCTGTAACATAAACATGACTAAAATTAAATTCCCTTTAACTTTTAAAATAGAAAAATAATTGTTCTTGCACTGTATGGAAAACAGTGAGAGCTTGTTTGAAGTTTCCCACAGGGGAGCATAGCTAATCATATATCTTTGATGTCTTTGACTGAAGAACTGCCTTCCTTATCAGGGAAGGTGGTCCTCTTTGACCCAAAGCATGGCACAGGGAGGGTGAGAGAGCAAGGAGGTACCTACCTACCCAGCAGATCAGTCAAATGAATTTTGGCAATCAATGAGATGGTTGATGTCACAGCAATATTTCCCTCATATCCCTGTGTAGTCTCTTGGTAAATGCTATCTATAATATTTTTAAATATGTATGAAGATACTTATGAACTAATTTAATTTTTAAATTCAGTTGCATTTATTTTTTGGAGTGAACTTCGTTTTCTGATAAGATGTCACAAAATTTTCATGTAGCAAGTCTTTAAATATATCATGGCCTTAGATATTACAGGAATGTTGATAAATTTATGTTTAATAAATTTATCTAACAGAGAAACAAATGGGATATTATTTTCCATTCAAATTTACTTTTGCAATGTCCATTCAATAAAGGATTTTTAGTAAATTCAGAATCATTGTGCTCCCATCCCTGTTTATGACAATGTTCTCAGTGTTCTCTGTTAGATTCATTATAATACATCAATGCAGAGATTTATGTCACAACCTAGACAAATCTTTTTTCTTATTTGTTTTGGTTGATACCCTACAACTTCATCCTTTGTCATCTTTCCTTATCTAGCTATGTTAAATTCTTTGGTGATGCCATTTCATGTTATGTCTTTAAATTCTATTTATGTGCTAACTGCTTCTAGAAGCATATGATGTCAACAAATAGTTTAAATAAATGTAGCAAAAATTCTGTTAATGCCTAAAATAAAGTTCTCATTTGTCCATTCAGAAAGATTTGAGTTCAACTAGGCCAGGATCCATTTTTGTGAGCAAGATTTTTTTTTTCTTTAGTATTGGGGATAGAACTCAACTCTACCTCTGAGCCATGCCCCTAGTCCTTTTTATTTATTTATTTATTTAAATTTTGAAACAAGGTCCCCCTAAGTTATTTAGATCCTTGCTAAGTTGCTGAAGCTGGCTTTTTGAATGGGTTCTTGATAGCTACTGCCTCAGCATTCCAAGCATTTGAATTATAGGCATATGCCAATGTGCCTGGCTGTGAACAAGAAAGTTTGTTATTTTAACAAAAATTATTTGAAGAAAGTGATAAAAGCAAGCTGAACTAAGCAACAAAATAGAATAGGAAGCATTTAATGGGAAACATGCTTAATGAGAGTATATATACACACACACACATATATGAATGGCATGTGGGAGAGTGAACTTAAGTGGAGACTACAAACTGAAATGGAACTGTGTTTATACATATATATATATATATATATATATATATATATATTATATGGATATATATATCCATATATGTATCTCCTGTTGGTTCCATTCCTCTAGAGGACCCTAATATAGTTGGTCATGATATTTACTGAGAATGAGAAAAATAGTCTGCAGAGTTTGTAACAATGTAACTTGAACTTTGAATGTCACTGTAGTTTAAATGGTCATAAATCTAAATAGAATTTAAAATAACTAAGATTTTAGAAGCATATATTGTCTATGTTTTCATTTTGAAGACACTGCTTTCAGATTTATTTTAGAGAAAAGTAATCCTATTCCATTTTTGATATTTTAGTTTTGTAGAGAAGACTATTTCTATATTAACTAACTAGATAACAAGCAAATCAGAGAGAAAACAAGCACAGTAACAAAATGAAAAGATAACAATGAATGTGAAAACATTCTATTAACTTGTTTGAATAATTCTTTTGGCCTTATTCATTTGTAAGAGTTAATAGATTTTCTATTCTTTTCATTTATAAAGATAAGATATACAATACATTAAACACCAAAGTTTTGCAGACCAACTTAGAGAACTGTTGGGCTTATCAGAGACTAGTTTAGAGAAGTAAAATTAAACAAAACATGAATTACTCAATAATGCAACTTATTTGGTATATCTTCCATTGTGTTTTATGAATTCTCTTTTTGTATTGATTTGCTCTTTATCACATGACTTGCTTTTCATTAGAGTTTTTACTCATGGCTGTAATTTTTATGGGCAACAAAGTCTTTATGTCACTGGTATCAGATAATTTGTCACTATAAGATTAAAGACAAAGGTTGGAGACCTTGCTCTTGCTTCTTGTATTATTATTACCACCACAGAGACTCTTTTGGAATAAATTTAGAAGAGTTTTCATAAAGGAATCAATTATTATAAAGTAAAAGTAGTCTTTATTTCCTAATATTAAACACTTGAGTGTCTTTATAATTTTATTGTTTGTTATCAGATTAAACCATATTCTTCTATATCTAGACAATATTTTATAATTACATTGTAAATGTTTTCCCCATTAACTTTTGCTACAGAAAATAAAAGTAAATGCACCTGTGTACAAATACACACACACGCACACAGCTACATATTTAAAGAATCAATAGGTTTAATTACTGAAATAATACTAGTTCTAAGTTATGAAGCAAAGTTTATCTGTATATCTTCAACTTTCAAAATTTTTTCTGTGTGAGATTTCTCTGAATATCCTTTAGCTTTATTATATGTAGAATTGTTTTCACTTTATATTTAGAGACACATAATGACTGTCTAAACGCTGAACAGAAAAGAATCCACCAAAATTGATATTTATGTGTACTTTTTTTGTGTTTGTTGTCCTGGGATTGAACCCAGAGCCTTGAGCATGCTAGGCAAGCTCTCTACCAATGAGCTGCTCCCTCTGCTCTATGTATACTTTTAAAGATGTACATATAGTAAATTTATATACATTTGGGTATATATATATTTGCATATATATATGAAACTAAAATCAGTGGAAATGAAAGTTACAGAATATTAAATGTTAGTCATTCTTTAAAATCACTTAAATTTCCATATTTTTTTGTTGAAATTTTAAACCTTGGGGTATTCAAGAAAAATATGAAAACTATTATACAAAATTCTATTCCTCACTTATTTTAAATAATAAGAGTTCATTCTTGAAGACAGCTCAATTATCTATTGCTTTCATTTTTCATTTTCCTCTGGTACTTTCTACAGCAAAGTAAAATAGTTGAATTTATTTCAGTTTAAGCTATTGCATCTCAATACAGAATGAAAGACATTGTTATTTCTGAGTCTTTTTGTTTTCTTTTCTGAAGTTCATTTTATTTACTGTTTTTTTCATATACAATCCATATTTTTTATTAAAGTTTACATCCTCATTATAATTTCTACGCCAAATTACCATAACTAATACCTCATAATGGCATGTACTCATTTATAATTAATAAAGAATATCAGAATAGATTTTCTCCTATGCACCTAACTAATACTTATACACAGATACTAATAATAGACTAAGTAATAAGAAGCATGAGAATGCTAATTGTGAGTAAAGATTGAATATATTTTGAAATCTATTTGGTACATTGCCTCATGAATATAAGACAAGATTATTATTGTAAGCTAAATTTAGTCTTTGGCACTAATATGTCTTTTGTCATGTAGCCACTGCTGATGAAGTCACCTTCATTGCTTTTATTGCTACATTTTATTCTAGAATTCTTTTATACATTTGCAAGATATAATCACAGAAACACAGGGCTTAAGTGTAATTTCCGATTACAGAGTCTAACTTTATTCTAGAAGCTATTTTTCTCTATATGTATTTACTTTTGTCTTAAACATCTCTTTAAATCAACTTAAATTTTTCTGTTCTTATCCTGGTCACTACTTTGCAATATTTTGGTTAATGATACTGTAAATATTTCACATTGATTTCTCACATTGATTCTCTCACTCATCTGAAAGTGATCATTTATATAATCAGGAATAATTTTACAAAAGCACAAATCAAATCCTGTTCTCAAGTCTCCTTCACGACACAGTTCAAGTACTAATTAGCCAAGTATTTTTGAAAGTAATCCTTATTTCACTAGAAAAACAAAAATTCTTTCTCCTTTAAATATTTTTAGTTTATATAAATGTAATTTGTGTTTTTAATATATGAAACAGCATATAAGCATACATTAAAATAATGTAAAAATATTACATATATTATAATTACTTATGTGTGTGTGTGTGTGTGTGTGTATATATATATATCTGTAACTATCCATCTATGGAAAGAAGGAAAAAGAGAGAAAGAGAAAGGAAGAAAGAAAGAGATTAGCATTGAAACTGTTATTATTTTAGTTAGTTTTTTTTTTTTTTTTTTTTTTTTGGTACTGGGAGTTGAACCCAGTGCTGTGTGCATGTAATGCAAGCACTCTACCAACTGAGCTATATCACCAGTCTTTATTTTAGTATTACTTAGAGTCATGGTTCTTCTAATACTTTTACTCTTATGTATGCTGAAACCTTGCTGTGGCATGTGGTCCAAATAATTTCCTCTACTATTAAATGGTTTTCAGTTTTTTCTTTAATATTTTTCTCATCTACCATATTTTGTTTGAAATTCCATATGTCCTAACTATATATGTCTTGATGGTAGCCCACACAAACTCCTTGTTTGTGTGTGTTTAAATACACATAGCATATGCACTGAAGTCACTTAAGGGTTGTAAAAGAGCTGTATATCATTAGTCATTGTAAGAACTATGACTCTGGGATCAAGAAAATAATGTTTCTGGTCATATTAACAGATTTTCATGAAGAACCTAAGATGCATATAAGTCCACATTAAAGGCTATAGAATCCTACATTCAGCTAAACTCTCTCCCCACTCCCTGTATGAACAATGAGGCAAATATGAAGCTAAACAAACAAACAAACATCACACTCATATTATTAGGCAGTAGCTAACAATGAGCAATGAAATGCTTGGCAATGTCACAAGTGTTCTTTAATTACTTTAGGGTCTTCTTTAAACTACTTTCAAAGTAGAGGAGAAGGCAAAGGGTGGTAGCTAATTTGTAGAAAATAAACAGAAGCAAAGGAGTTAATGGGAAACTGCATCAATTGAAAAGGATTAATGAAATAACTCTTGACTAGGTCCATTGATATTGATGTGAATCTTGGAATTATGGCTGTAGGTGTCTCCATTTGTCTGGGAAGGAAGATTCCTTTAGTAGCACAGATGCACTAAGATGACTTCTTACCAGTTATTGGCCCCAGTGTCCACATTAATATGGGATTGACCTGTAGATGAAATCCCCCCTAAATAGGATGGCCACTATGATAGTTCCAGAGAGGACCAATTGAGGTAAAAAATTCCACCACCACATGTGAAGAAGGAGCTGATCAGCTGATTGGCTAAGAGTATAGAAGGTGGTCCCCAGTATTCCTGGTAAACATCAAACAGTAATAAATCTGGGGACAGTGTTGTCTCCTTTGTTGTTGTCTGCTTGGAGATGGCCCATTCTCTCCCTCTCTCAAGAGTGCTCTCTGCATAAACCTCAATTTGCTTTTACTTTATTTTCACTTCACTTTTATTTATAATAAAATTCTCTTGCATGATATTTTTTGTCTGACTTCAGAGTTTCTTTTATTGGAACATGAGAAGCAAGGTTCAGAATTTCAGCTCCCTGCTTTTCTGAGACAATGTCCCATTAGTGGAAGAACCACATTAGTGTTAGATACAACTTGATTAAAATCCAAGCTGCAAAACTTAATAGAAAGATGGTAATCATGCTGTTTCTTTAATTTACTCATTGGTGAAATGGGACTAATACCTACTATATATAAGTATTATAGAATTTAAGTGACATAAAATAAATTCTGCTTGATAACTAAAGAAATAAATACATGTTAATTCCTCTTTCCCCGCTTTTTTTTTTCCTTCCCCACTGTCTTTATAAAAACCTTAAAAACTGCTACATTCAGAATAGTTTTATGGTCTTCCAGGTGAGAGAGCACACATAGGAAAAAACCTTGAATTACAGTTAAACTATCTCTGTGCATGTTCATATATGGCCAGCTCAGATTCTCAGGAAAATTGGATTTTCCTCTTTGCTGTGTGACTTTAAGAAAATCACTAACCTCTGTAAGCCTGTTTTCTTTTTTCTCTGTACATGTAGTAAATAATCCTTCCCTTTTACCTACATTTTTATGATTAGAAATATTGCAGGTAAAATGCTTTTAACGATTTGCAATTCACTAATAATAGTTATGGAAATAATGGTTTTTCCGGTATAACAATAACATTTTATAAAAAGAAAATATTTTTGCATTTTTCTTCTGAACATTTATTCCTTGAAATAATATATAAAGATATGTGTATACTACCACCAATTTGAGAACTTGAGGATCGGAAAATAGATAAATACTATGTTTATGCCTAGTGGACACTGTGATAACAATTCATTTATACCGGTTGCTGTGGTACACCCCTGTAACAGCAGACTTGGAAGGCTGAGGCAGGAGGATTGCAAGTTCAAGTCTAGGACGAGTAACTTAGTGAGACATTATCTCAAAATAAAAAATAAAAATGACAAGGGAGGTGGCCCATTGGTAAAGGGTCCCTGGGTTTAATCACCAGTGTACCCCACCCCCTAATTAACTTAAAATCCTTCTACTAGTGAATCATACCAAAATAAAATATTATTTAAAAAAATTTTAATGTTAAAATATTTCTTCACTAAGGAAGATAAAGAAGCTGAACCAGTAGAAACATACCCCAATACATAACATATAGCTTTAAGAACAAAATGATCTCATAGGATTGTATCTCTTTTCTGATGTTCAGGTGGGAACTTCTCCCCATAGCTGATGACAGAAGAATGGGAAAGGATGGTATGAAAGAAAAAACATATGTGAGAAGATAGAGCCCTGGTTACATTCTTGATCTCCTCTGCTGGGCATCCTAATATTTCTGATAATTTTTGAGCACCAGTTTAACTCCATGCTCCCTGCATTTCAGTAAACAGTGTAAATGCCTAGATAATAATGACTATGCCCTAGCATTTGTTATTGGATAACGACCATCTACCTATCATTGGCTATCTTTGGCTAGTTGTGATCAACGGCCACTTGTGACTTGAGAGAGGATACAAGATGTGAAAATATCTAACATCAGAAGTTAGCATGGGAGATTTGAAAAAATCCATTTCTGGTATCACAATTTATTCTTTGTCCGGTAATCTAAATCCATGGTTTGTTTCTTTTTGAAAGTGCCGCATTATGACAAACTCATGTAATTTGTTTAGGAGGTACTTGTATAAATTCTTTACCTCTGTTTTAGCTCCTTTTTTTCCTCTCAATAGTAAAATAAAACACAATTACTGCTTTCTATGTATGTCTCCATGGTTTTCTACTTTTGATTCAGAGATGTTTTAAACTTTTTAAATCTTAATATATGACCACAAACTTCACTTCTGTATTAGCTACTACCATTTCATATTTTCCCATTATATTTTCCTGATGGCCTAAGTCTCTACATTCTTAGTAATATATGTATTAGTGAAAATTTTTTGTGATGATTTGGATCCAGATGAAGAATCTGATGAAAGGACTAAGTCTCCCAATAAAATATATGCACATAAAATTTAACATATCATTTCAAAGGTCAGCTCCATCTTCAAGATTAATTTTGGATATCTCATTGTTTAGAGACATGATTTAAATCTTGGTATTTCTAACTCTCTCATGACTTAGTTTGTGCTGGCAACAGCCTGTGTAAAAGGGCAGATCAAGATGTCCCAATTGCTATGGTGATTCCAGCCAGAGGAAATTATGTGCAAAGGCTCGGAGTTATTAGTCATGACCCTGAGTTCAGCACCAACTCCCTGGGATAGAAAATTCTGAGCATAATAAGATGACCTTAATGTCTTAGCAGTCTTGCATCCTTCAGATTGTCTGCTTTTTAAAAACTTTACCACAAATAAACTTTTGATGATGAGTCCTATATAATAAATGTGCTGAGCTAGCTCTGGGTCACTGCTTCTCCATCAGAGAGCAGTGTCACCCCCAGCCTCACCTTTTTCTCTCTATATGTGTCTGATTGTCTTTTCTTCATCCCCCATACTCTTCGTCCAGTCCAGTTTCTTTCCCTGAATTAATGGCTGCGCTGAGAGCAGAGATGAGAGGGCCATAGCAGCTGATAAAGCCAAGTCCCTGGATTAGCAATGCTGTACATAGATAATTTGCAAAATTACAAGTTTTAACCAAGACTTCTAACATGTGAGTAGATAAAACATGTTGTGATGCTTATTTTTAAAATAGTTTTTCAGTAAGTTGTGTCTATGAAAACAGCAGCACACATAATTACCTGTGGTGGAAGTAGTGGCAGTCGTATGAAGGCAAGAAGCATGCTCAGGTCATTGCATCGCCTCTGCATGTCATACTTGACCCACATCATTAATGCATGGAAGATGGTTTCTTCATCAGGAACATTTACATCATCACTTGCTAGTAGTTTATGGAGCTCCTCAGCTGGAAGGAGTAAAAACTCCTGATTTCTTATAACTTCCATTATGTTTTCCTGGAGGGAGAAAACATTTTGGCATAAATTCTGCTTCACTTTTATTTGGCAAGTAAAGCACCTCAGAAAGAAATGAGAAAAGTAGTCAATAACCTTTGTTCTCATTATAACATAATCCTTGAGACTCAATCCTTCAGAAACTAGAAGCTGTTAAGATGAAAGCATTGTAATTGTAATTGAAGTGTAAATGTATCCGAGACAGCACAGATCTTGTAATAACTGGAGGATTATAATGTTGAGCTTTGTTATGCGGGCAGAATATACTTAGTGATTAAATGTTCAAGTTTCAAGTGTTCTGCTGTGTAAGATTTAGTGAATATGAAAAGAATAACATTTCACATTTTTAAAAGCTTGACTACATATACAAGCATCAGAAAATGGCAATAAAATTACATTAAAGTGTAACACTATAAGGTGTACCATTGTTTTTTCAGATGGGAAAAAGAAAAGCAGAAGAGAGAGGCTATAGTAGTCACAACAATCCCATATTCCAACCTTTTATTATCTTTCATAGCTCCTTCTTTTCATGACAATTTATTTGGCTCAATTCAGATTTCCATTTATTTTATTTCCTGATTGCCACAGCTTCTAATTTCTCTGCCTGAGTCTATTCTTAGCATCTCAATTGTGTCCTCTACAATGATACCAAAATGATATTTCTAAAATATAAATGTGTGTATGGCATCATTCAAAGATTTTGTTTAATTTTATGGTCTCCCTTTTATTGGTTCAAACTTCTTGTGTAAGAATTCTGGTTTTTCATTATCTGACATTTTCTGATTATCATTCATTTTTTCCCCTGACTTAATTCCATTCACAACTGAAAGAAAAATTACTCTTTAAATTTTCCATGTTAACATGTTCTCCTTATTCACTCTATTGTTTAAATATGAATTTAACTACCATATTTTCCTAATTTCTGTCATATCAAGGACACAATAGCTATCTATATGAGCTTTTCTAGCTCTCTATCTTGTCTCATGTGACCTGACTTCAGTTCCACTAGATCTTCACAGTGCAAGGTTTGTATATCCTTGCCACTGCAGTTACCAAACAGTTGCGAATCTTTGGTGCACTTTGAGATTTCATTATAAATTGTAAGCTGTAAGACCTTGTCTTTTGTAAACTGTATATCTAGATCCTGTCACAGTGCATGGAAAATAGAAGGGAAACTAAGCATTTATTGAATAGATGGATTGATCTTGCAGATCAATGTGGTTTGTATGGCACATAGTAGTACAGTGTTTGTAAACGTATTTTTAAAACTGTCAAAACCTTTCCTACATTTAAGCCAAAAGGCTTCTGTGTATGGTGTATTATTAGAGAATATAGAGGTTCCTCAAACAATGTTTAGCCTTTTTTTTTTGTACCAGAGATTGAACCCAGGGGCACTCAAACACTGAGCCACGTCTCCATTCCTTTTTTTATTTTTTATTTTGAGACACAGTCTTGCTAAGCTGCTTAGGGCTTTGCTATGTTGTTGAGGCTGGCTTTGAACTTGCAATCCTCCTGTGTTAGCCTCCTGAGCCACTGGGATTACAAGTGTGTGCCATTGCACCAACATGTTTGGCCTCCTTTTGCTCCACCTCCTCCAATGTCTCCTGAGGCAACTCCATGGAAGATATAACTAAAGCTTCTCAGAATATGAGTTATGGTCATAACATTATAGTGGTGGTAGACTCCATAGGACACACAATTTAAGATAAAATCTGAGTGAAGCTATGACTGTATTTTAAAAGCCATGTGACTATGCTAAAAAAAAATAAAGCATTCATCAAGGGACCAACAATCTTCAGGTGAGAGCAGACTCACTCCTATTCTGAGGAGAAATCTGACCCTTGATGGGAGTATATCCTGGGAGCTGAAGTACCCTTAACTTCAACAAGAGGATGTTAACTTTTACTTTCTTTCAGGTCTTCTGTCATTTATTTACATAAGCTTCATAATAATATAGTTTAGAAGTAATGTGATTTGTTTATAAAATTCATCAACATCACATAGTACCTGAGTTAATTCTGTTAGTGGAAATGATTTTGACCCCTCTGTTTCCTTTGGGTTTATACAGTGCTTTATAACTTCAATAACTATTTAGTGAATTAAGAAACTAAGTGTTTGGAGAAGTTCTATCAACATTTTCTAAAGAGCTAAAGTAAAAAAAGTGTTTGTGAAATCTTAGAAAGATTATTTTTGTCCATTCACTTTTTCAGTTACTCAAAAAATCTCTTCCTATATTAATCTATACACAGGATTATAGAGCTAAACCATCAGTATATAGTATAGAATATCATTTTAAAGCTCTATGAAACTCTTAGCGGTATCTATCATAAAGATATTGTTCAAGGCATGTTTCATTATATTTCATAGTGTCCTATTTATGATGACCCTTGGGGAAAATTTCTTTCAGGTTTTAGTACCAGGAATAATTGCACTTCTGCTGAGTAAATTGGTTTGCTTTTATAATAGATGTTGTAAATTATGAAATTGATCAGATTCCTCTTTTTATTTGGCCTCTAGAAAACTTAGAGTCAAGTTGAAATCCATCTGGCATGAAAGCTATAGCATTTTATGGTTTGGTTTCTTTTTTCTGAAAATTCTGATAATAGTTTCATTTAGTATTACTATAGCATCTTTGCTTTCTCTTTTTCTGCTCTTTTACACCTGT
This sequence comes from Marmota marmota marmota, assembly GCF_001458135.2. NCBI lineage: Eukaryota > Metazoa > Chordata > Mammalia > Rodentia > Sciuridae > Marmota > Marmota marmota. Next base: position 9,711,481 of record NW_025999942.1, on the reverse strand, counting down.
ATCTAATTTATCTTATATTCACATAATGTTATATTTTTGAGCCACACTAAATCTTTTGGGAGGTATTGTTGCATTTATAAAACTGTTATAAATAAACTGGACGTTAGAAGCTGGTATCAGTCATTACTAATTCTGTCAGAATTGGCCATCTACTATGTTGTTTACTATTGTTATTTTTATATACTATGGAATTATAAACTTCTCTATGCTTTCCGTACCTCAAGTCGCCTTTCACTATTCCCTGCCGAATATTCTTCTATGGTGATTGCAATCTAATTTCTGAAATTTAGTTCTATTATGCTTTATTTATAAAAGTAGTAATATTAGCTCACACTAATTTTCTCACATTGCTTATGCACCTTAACTAATACTTTATGATCTGAAAAATTATATTTTGAGATATCTAAACTCTTGGCCTGTTTAATTTGTTCAACAAATTTATTTAACATCTGATGTATGACTGTGAGACTAACTTGTGAGGGAGGATAAAATAGAATCAAAAGCTTATCATAGAGGAGATGTGTATAAAAAATGCAGGTCATAAAGATGGTAGGCAACTCCATAGAAGGTGGCTTATTCAATGGACCCAAAATATTTGGAAGGAGTTTACAATAGAAAATGGGAGCTGGAAAAAATGGTATTCTGACCATAAAACAAAGTCATAACAGTAGGTAATGAAGTATGTGAAGCCAAGGTTGGTATATCACCTTGATTGGAAATGAGGACAGAAAAACTCTGGGAAATAATACTGAAAGGGTATTTTAGGTAGGATAATGGAAAAGGTTTATTCTAAAACTATGACAATCTCTCCCATTTAAACACACACACACACACACACACACACACCTTCTACATATTCTATATATTGGTTAAAAGTACCTATTATAAAGAACAAAATTTGGTATTAAATGTAAGATGCCACTACCTAAGAAAGAAAGAAATTCTAAACCCTACATCTCTACATTTACTTTTTCTTTTTTTTTTAAAGAGAGAGGAGAGAGAGAGAGAGAGAGAGAGAGAGAGAGAGAATTTTAATATTTATTTTTTAGTTCTCGGCTGACAGAACATCTTTGTTTGTACGTGGTGCTGAGGATCGAACAGGGCCACACGCATGCCAGGCGAGCGCGCTACCGCTTGAGCCACATCCCCAGCCCTGCATTTACTTTTTCTACTTCATATTATTTAAAATTATATTTTTTAGCTGAAAACATTCAAGTTTGCTTTATTCTAAATAAAGGTTTTTTTTTTTTTTTTGGTGTGTTTGCTTTTTACCAGTATTATTTGGTATTCTTTCAATTTAACATAAAACTATTCTCTAATATTCATATCATCTTCTTTTAACTCTATTATTTTTCCCTATTATATAAGTGGTAATATATCAATAAGTAGTAATTCCTTTGAGATTTTATTAGAAACATCATTTTTCTATATCACATAAATGTTATCTAAAAATTAATGGTAGCACTAGGTCAAACGGAATATAATTATATCCCTTTAATTATTACCTTGTTATTTATGTAGCTTAAAATATAGGTATTAAATTAATAGAAAAATAATTTATTATTCAAATAACATTGAAGTGAACTTTAATCTTCTTTACTTCATTAATACCTATTATTAAAACAACACAAAATACAAAAAAAAAAGGAATAAAATTATGGTTACTTAAGGAAACATTTCTCCTTTTGAAGACTGATAAGACTGACATCACTCCAAATGCAATTTTAAAATTATACTTTTTTAAGGATCCTTTGCCAAGCAATGCTTTGAGAGTTTCATAACATATGCATGACTATACTATTTTCTGAAGCAAGGTTGAAACAATCTTTCGATTTTTTAAAGCAGTGTCTTTCCTGTTTTATTATTCACTGATGGATACAAAGTTTCAAATTTCTATGACATTAAAGCCAAAACTGTTGTGTGAGTCATACTCGCTGCCACTCTGGAGGGCACAGGTAGTAAAGTCTGGCCACATTCTTTGTGTTTTCTCCTAAGCATGCTTTTCCTTCTTCACAAAAGGACCAGAATGATAGTTTCCCAAATTTTAAAGTTCTGTTTCTCTTGTCAGTTCTCTTTTCTTGCATTTTCCTATAAAGGATTTTAAAAAGTCACTCCTTAAAACTTTGCCTAGAGATTTTTCCTGAAAATATCCCATTTCATCCCTCATGTTGCTGCTTATACAAAACACTAGGACAAAATTTGACGAAGTATTTGCTACTTTACAAAAAAGATGGCTTTTGTTTTAATTTCAATATCATGTCCCTCAGTTTGGTCTGACATACAGTGAGAAATAAATTTCTTTATTTATAAATCACCCAATCTAAGGTATTTTTTCAGGATGCTATCCTGAAAAGACTAAGATAGAAATTGATATATCCTCAAAACATAAAAACATAAGATACTTGGGAATCAACTTAACAAAAGAGGTGAAAGATCTATACAATGAAAACTACAGAACCCTAAAGAAAGAAATCAAAGAAGACCTTAGAAGATGGAAGTATCTACCTTGCTCTTAGATAGGCAGAATTAATATTATCAAAATGACCATTCTACCAAAAGCACTATACAGATTTAAAGCAATTCCAATCAAAATCCCAATAGCATTCCTGATACAAATAGAAAAATCAATCATTAAATTCATCTGGAAAAAATAAGAGACCCAGAATAGCTAAAGCAATCCTAAACAGGAAGAGTGAAACAGGTGGTATCGCTACACCAGAATTTAAACTATATTACAGAGCAATAGTAACAAAAACAGCATGGTATTGGCACCAAAACAGGCTGGTAGACCAATGGTACAGAAAAGAGGACACAGAGACTAATCCACAAAATTACAATTACCTTATATTAGACAAAGGTGCCAAAAACATGCATTGGAGAAAATATAGCATCATCAACAAATGGTACTGGGAAAACTGGAAATCCATATGCAATAAAATGAAGTTAAACCCCTATCTCTCACCATCCACAAAAATTAACTCAAAATGGATCAAGAACCTAGGAATTAAACCAGAGAGTCTGCATCTAATAGAAGAAAAAGTAGGCCCTAATCTTCATCACGTGGGATTAGGTCCCAACTTCCTTAATAAGACTCTGATAGCATAAGTATTAAAACCAAGAATCAATAAATGGGATGGATTCAAACTAAAAAGTTTCTTCTCAACAAAAGAAACAATCTGTGAGGTGACAGAGAGCCTACATCCTGGGAGCAAATTTTTACCCCTCACACATCAGATAGAGCACTAATCTCTAGGTATATAAAGAACTCAAAAAGCTAAGCACCAAAAAAAACCAAATAACCCAATCAATAAATGGGCCACGGACCTAAACAGACACTTCTCAGAAGAGGGTATACAATCAATCAACAAATATATGAAAAAATGTTCATAATCTCTAGCAATTAGAGAAATCCAAATAAAAACCACTCTAAGATATCATCTGACTCCAGTCAGAATGGCAGCTATTATGAAGACAAACAATAATAAGTGTTGGCGAGAATGTGGAGAAAAAGGTACACTCATACATTGCTAGTAGGACTGCAAATTGATGCAGCCAATTTGGAAAACAGAATGGAGATTCCTTGGGAATTTGGGAATGGAACCACCATTTGATCCTGCTATTCTTCTCCTCAGTCTATACCCAAAGGACTTAAAAACAGCATTCTATAGGGACACAGCCACATCAATGTTTATAGCAGCACAATTCACAGTAGCTAAACTGTGGAGCCAACCTAGATGTCCTTCAGTGGATGAATGGATAAAAAAAAATGTGGCATATATACACAATGGAATTTTACTCAGCATTAAAAAAGAACAAAATCATGGCATTTGGAGAAGATAATACTAAGTGAAATAAGCCAATCTGCTCACCCCCCACCCCCCCAGCCCCACCAAAAAATATGCCAAATGTTTTCTCTGATATAAGAAGGTTGACTCATAGTGGGGTAGGGAGGGAGAGCATGGGAGGAATAGATGAAGTTTAGATAGGGCATAGGGGTGGGAGGAAAAGGGAGGGGCAGTAGGTTAGCAAGGATGGTGGAATGTGATGGACATCATTATACAAAGTACATGTATGAATACTTGAATTGGGTGTCTGCATGCTTTATATACAAACAGAGATACAAAAATTGTGGTATATATGTGTATAAAGATTTGTAATGCAAAAAAAAAATAAAAAACAACAACAAAATACATGTATAAAGGCATAAATTGGTGTGAACCTACTTTATATACTGAGATATGAAAAATTGTACCCTATATGTGTAATAAGAATTGTAATGCTTTCCACTGCTGTTGTGTAGTTAAATAATAATAATCATAATAATAATAATAACTAAAACTGTGAAAGCAGCCTTGTATCTGGGTAAACAGTAATGTCTAGAGGTCTGAGATATTATCAAAATGTTCTTTACCATCCACATTTCTACCAGCATTGTGATCATAACCACTTAGATCTCCAAGAAAACCAGGGCTTTCTCTACAGCTTTCCCCTTCTGAGAGCCCCCACCAGAATTGTAGTTGATATTCTATTCACTACAATAAACACTCTTTCTAGAATAGACTTCAAAACTTTTCTAACTTCTATCTATTCTCTAGTTCCAAAGCTGCTTTCATATTTTTAGGTGTTTGTTATATAATATCCAAATTCTTGATACTAATTTCTGTTCAGGATGATATAACAGAATATCCTAGATTGAATAATTGATTAACAACAGAAATTTATTTCTCGATATTTTGGAGCCTGGGAAGTCCAAGATCAAGACACTAGCAAATTTGCTCTCAGAGGGCTTGGCTTCTTCCTTGTAAGTAGAATCTCCTCACTGTGTTTTCACATGATAGAAAGGGTGGGAAAAGATCTCTAGAAACTCTTATTTATAAGGGAAAGAATTCCATTCATGAGGGCCTTGTCTTCATGTCATAATCACTCCCCAATGGCCACATTTTTCTACCATCACAAATGGAACTTAGGCGTCAACATATGAATTTGGGGGAAGACAAAAACATTTAGACCTTAAGTTTCCCAAAATACTCCTGCCTATTGGAAACTTAGAATGTGAACTTTTGTGGAAATAGTGTTCTTGCAGATGTAATTAGTTTAATTCAAAATCATACTGACTTAGGCTGGGCCCTAATACAAGTGGGGAAATTACTTATACTGCTACAGGTCAAGGAAGGCCAATGATTTTTCCGGGATACCAGACGTTAGAAGAGGTTAGGAAAGATTTTCCCTGGGGACTTCAGAAATGGTTCTGTGCACAATTTGATTTTGGAATTTTGGCCTTCAGAACTATGAGATAATATATTTCTGTTGTTTTAAGTCATTCATTTTGTGGGGCTTTGTTATGGTAGCCTAAAGAAACTAACATACATTCTAAGAGAAATTGAAAAAAATTATGTTTAAAAACTCTCACATAAAACTAAGAAACTACAGCAATTATTCCCAATATTTTCAGTGATAATTTCTTGATTCTTTATTTTATAGATTGGTGCCTTTAAGAAACATGGCATTCCCATATCCCATGTTGAGGACAGAAAAATATGAACTTACTTAAAGGTCCAGCCTACCCATATATATATAAATATATATTTTTTTTCTATTACTTCTAGAATTTACACTTTCTATACCTAAAGAGTGATCAGAGTTAACTCTCCCTAGTTATCAAATGACATAAATGTTGTTATACTCATGTATTACTGCTAAGATTCTAAACTTTTCAGATTTTAAAATCAGTTTTTCTTGGCTTTGGCTTATTTTCCTTGCCTGAAATTTTAATCCCATATCAAAATGGTTGACTGAACTCTTGAACACTAACTTAAAATTTCAAAGGGAATGAAGACCCATTATATTATAGTCAAACCTTGCTATTTTACACATGAGAATGTTGAGACTCAGAGGGGAACAAACATAGTTACACTTCCACTTCTAATGAAAACTAAGGCTGGAATTAAAATTCAATCTCTTGTCCTTTATGACACCTCCCTTTACCACTACCTGGGCTATGTACCCTTTGAGTAATATCTTTCTGATTCTCCTCTGTGTATCTGTTGGTAAAGCCAGAATTAGACAGACAGTCAGTATAGGTAGGTAAATTAAGTCAGGTCAGATCAAGTCAGGACAATTTTGAGTGAGTCCCAGGAAGTGGGAGATTGTCCCCTGAGGGATTGAAATGTCAATTCCTTCAGAGCTCTTCTTCTACCCTTATCAAGAACCTATCCCTGCTCCAACCTGTTGCTAAGGTAACCTGTCCTAGGAATTGCCCCTCCCTACAGGGAGCTATAAAGTTGTTAATTAATGAGTCCTGGGCTGCACCATCCTGCCCTTCCCCCTCCAGCCCACCTGTTTCCCACCTTTTGGCCATCCCACCAAGCATTCCTGGGCCTAATCACAAAGGCAGGAAGGAAAAAGATAAGGATAAGAGGGCAGGAGAGCAAAGGAAGCCTAGGACATATAAAAGGGGCAGAACACCTCGCTCACTTCTTGGGATACCGGCTATGGTCCCCTTCTCCCTCGTGGAAGAAGTCTATGTTACCACTTTTAAAATGAACCCTGCTTTATATGCTTGCTTGCCTTGGTGTGCTTCTCTAATGTTCAAACTTTAGTATTGGAGGGAGCTAAATTCGTCACTAGTAACCAGCGGTATCATTGGGACTTAATGTCTTATTTTGACCTATGGATGTATATGCACTCTGATTCTTGAGTGCTGACCTGGATTTTCTTTACAACCCTTGGTACTTCTGAGTTCCATGATGAGGCATGGTGATTATCCGTGATTTACTTTGGAGAGTTGCCCAGGATTTAGATCCCAACCTTGTTAATCATTGGCTAGGTGAATTTAGAAAGCTGGATTTCTTATACTTAGGTGAGGATAACTATAGTATTCACTGGGAAGCACACTTTTGAGGATTTAAGTATGAAGACTAGTTTAAATTTCTTAGAAAAATGTGTGACTCCTAACAAGCATTATGTATTTGACATTACTATCCAGCATCTGATCCTACCCTTTACTTCAACTCTCTACAGTCTATATTTACATTAATATCTTCCTTAATTTATTTTCCAAGTATTCATTTAAGCAACAAAATTTTGTTGAGTGATTACTGAAGGTCTAGTATATATCTAGTCCTGGAATACAGAGAAAGAAAATAAAAGAAGGGAAAGAGAGGGAGGGAGGGAAGGAAATTTGGGGACCTACAAATCTTACTTTCACTTTCTAAAGAGGAACATAGAATGAGGTTATAAGAGATTTAAGGAAATCTAAGGGATGAAAATGCAAATGGAAGGAAGGAGTTTGAATGAGTGGAGATCTAATTTTTTTCTCTCTGTAATAAAAATTCCCAAGGCTAGAAAATACTTACTATGGAACCATGGATTCATCAGCCACCAAAGAAACCTTAACATCTTCTGGTCCAATTCTCATACCTTCGTTTGCCAGAGTGTAATATTGGAATTCCTGCTACCTCACATAATCTCAAATTGGAAATGATCTTTAAAATCATTTCACCTACTTGTTATTTTCAGTGATAGGAACCACAGTACATTTGGAAGAAGCCCATGTCATTGCTGAATGGCTCTATCAGAAAATTGTCATAGTTTTGATGCACAATATGCTTTTTTATAATATCTTATTGAATCCTGGTATAAATAAATTACTATCTATATATCACCATTTCAAACACTTGAAGATTAATATTTTTCTACTTTGTATCTTGCCTCTTAAAGGCTGTAGAACTATCATTCTTTAATTTCTTCAGATGATCCTAATCTTCAAAACCAGAAAAAGATGCTGGTATAGAAGATGCAGTTTTAGATGAATTCCTTTTTGAAAGTCCTGCATTTTTCTTATTACTTTAGAAGTAAAAACAATAAATAAAAAATAACTGATGTTTTCAATGACCATATTACTTATTTGCATAATTTTTATCTTTCTCAATGAATTTTCCAAATATAGACAGAAAAACCAAATATGAACTAGTCACTACAAAAACTTTATTTTCATATTGATATATATGTTTAAATTTTATTCACTGAATACAGTGACATGTATAAATAAAGAGTATGGTATTTACTAACACAATACTAATATTATTCAGAAAGAAGGAAGGGTTTAAAGAGCTACAAATATATCCAAGTTGAATAGTGTTTCCTGTTTTCTGTTTATTTTCTCATCAATTTTTAAGAATATTAAATAGAATTTAACTTATATAATGAGTTCTTGCTTGATAACAGCAGTATAAGGAATGGATATTTAGTATTTGCCACTTGTATTTTGTTGTCATAAACCTGTATCTTCTTCTGAATTTCTCTCTACCAGACTAAAGTGAATGGCTGTGGGTTCTTTTTATTAATTTTTTATCACCCACTAAACATTGGATACTTGATTGGTAGTAACTACTTTTTTTTCCAAAACACTTAACTTTCAATGCTTTACAAAAAATTAAACACATTATAATAATTTCAAACTGTATCTAACATCAGAGATAATCTTTGATGACCTCTTTTGAGATTATTATATGGGAAAAAAGATAATTATGTTAAATGCCTTAAAAATACATGATTTTATGATTGGAAGTATCCTATGACGATATGTAGCTAAAGAGTTAAAATCAGCTAAACATTTGTTGGAAAGAACAGTGAGTTTTTAGTAAAAAGATTGATGTACCAACTGTGATACTTCTTAATCATGACTTGCCAAGTATAAAGAATTTAATATTCTAAGACACTATCTCCTTATCTTGAAAATCGATTCCATAGCCATATCTAATTTGTAAGCCTTTTCTTATGTGTTTTAAAGATCTACTAATATTAGAAAAGTAATTACTAAATTTTACAAGGCTATGAAAAATATAAGCAATTTATTAGAGGATACTTGAACCTTTGTACTTGTTTGGTCTGTTTGTGATAACGGATATATATGGCCAAAAGTTTAATGTTACATATATTATTTACCAACATTAATAATGCAAAAATGTAAAAGTCTGTAAATATCATTTATAAATTTTGCTACCAAAAAATAGCCCAGTCAGCCAAATAGTTCTACATTCATTTTTTTTTAATTAATAGGAAAAAAGACTATACTCATATAAGTTAATTTGCTGTAAACTGTGTAACAGTATCATATATAAATTATAAGAGTCATGGTATTTTTTTTTATTATTAATATTACATACTTTTAATTCTTGGTTGTGACAAAATCTCTGTCTTCCATAACTTTGTTAGTTGTTTTACATCAGTATTTGCCATGTTTATTTTACTCATTTAATGGAAGTCATTGAGAATGACAGTAGCTTGAGAGGTTAGGAGAAAATTGAAAATCCATATTTAACCTTTATGAAATCATATGTTTGGGTCAATACACAGGATAAATTTTTATGAGTGCCAATTAAATCCTGAAACAACATAGCTATATATTCAAAGATGTTTGCTTCTGTTGCAGCAAAGAGTCCACGATACCTGATCACGTAACTTTTATTTTATTTAAAGAGTTTCTCATTTGATGAAAGCATAAAAATAATGATCTTCTACAACCTCACTAGAAAAAGAAAATTTTTTATGCATGGTGATATTCTATCTTCCCTGCTAGGGCATCTTGTAGAAAATTGGCTGTAAGAATTGACTTTGATCTGCCAGAATGTTTGTATATTTTATCAGGCAATGCTCATCTATACTCACAAAAAAGTGAAAGAAAAATTTTCCCTTATCTTAACAGAAAACATTTCCCTCCCCCCAGGGCTAGAAAGAAATATATTGTCAACTAAAATTTATATAGTATTTTGTTCTTATGCTTATAAACATAAATGATCCTCCAGGAGTTCTGTTAAATGCATAATCAAAATTGCTAGAAAGTTGGAATAAAAACTATGTGTAGAAAAGAAAAAAAAAAGGTGAGTGGGAAACTGGCATGTATAACCATATTGATTACTTTGCAGTTAAAATATTTAGCATTCTAAAACAAAGAATACATTGCATTTTTGCGATCTTAAGGTCTAAATGGTCTCTACAGAAGCATGTGCAATTTTAATCATGATTTTGCTTTCATTTATTGCTTAATAAAAGGATTTAGACAACTTCCATTCTGTGTTGCACTAATTTACTACTTACTAACGAACATTCAAAAATCTCAGCACAGTATGTCCTCTTATAATGAACCTATTTTAAAGCTTAAAAAAACGTAGAAATACATAATAATTGCCAAATAAAATTGGGTAAAAATAAAAGACAACCTATAAAAATTATTTCCAGTAAAACTCTAAGATGCAAACTAATAAAACTATACCTTATGAAAAAAATATTTGGAATAAAACAGGATAATCTTCTTGGCAGTTACACAAATTTATAATACATAGTCCTCAAGTTTGCCATAATTTAGTTCATGTCATTAATTTGACTCTCAGAAAATAAAAGAACCATTAATTATATTACAAAATATATTATTACATACAGTCCATTAAATATAAAAGTTGGTTCTAGACATGGAACATTAATATATTATGTATATGAGCCGATAAAAAGAAATTAAGGACTACCCAAATTAGAAGTTCATCTTTCACATTGTTATCTTAGATTCAAAATGGAAATGACTATTCAATATTTCTTAAAATATTATAATATACAATTTTACTTTTAATAAATTCATTAAATAATTATTATATTCTTCTAATTATATAATGTCAGAATGATAGGTTTGCATATTAGTTTTGTTTTGCTTGGTTAGTAGCAAATCACTACAAAATTTTGGCTTAAGAAAAGACTCATTTATTACTTTAAAGTTCTGTAGGTCAGAAGTGCAGACAAAATGTAATTCAGTTGGTTTCATGGGGTCAAAATCAAGGTGTTGGTAGGGTTCTTCATTTAAAAAAATCTTTTCAAGCTCATGCAGGATATTGATAGAACTCCGTTCTATATGGTTGTAAGAATAGGGTCAACATTTCCCTTCTGGCTATTGGCTGGAATTACTGCTTGATTTATTTCTAGTTTTTTAAACTCTCTTGCATTGCCTTCTGCCTTATCTCTCCTTTCTTAACTTACTCCATATATATATGAGAGGTTCTTTTGGTTTCCTCTACTGCCATACAGGCTCAAGTCATTAAGCTTGAATAATTTTGGAAAATCACTGTCTTAAAGTTTGTTAATTCATCACCTTAGTTTCATCTGCTTGGTACCTCTAACAGTACTATCTAGATTAGTATTTGATTGAATTAGTAGGGGATCTTGGCAGATAAGGAACTGTTTATAATTTTGCCTACCACAATTTAACTGCCATTTGATTTATCTATTTTTTGTGTTTGTTATTCAAAAATTTAGCAAGTGAATCTGATTAATGAAGCATAACCTTTATCAAGTCTTAGTCATTGAAATACAATTTATCATACTTCTATGTATGCTAATTCTGCTTCAAGAATATAAATTTAAAGATGAAAATCCATGTTCTACCCTTAAGGAAGTGAATAAATTGGGGGAGTGCTTTTTATAAATTAAAGAAATCAGAAGGCTAATTTTCCCATTTTGGTCAATAGACTACTAATATTATCTAGTCAATTATGAAGAATGTCCTGGATAACTTATTTAGAATAGAACAATAGGATATTACTTAACAAATTGCTTACAAAAAACTTTTGATTCTCAGGGGCACCATGAATCATTTCATTTAGTAAGCCTCCCTAATCTTTGGCCAAATATAACCTGTGAGTCAGATTAGGATCCAACAAAGGCCTCCAAAAACCTGGGTAAGTAGTTACCTATTGCTCACAGTCAACTGGCACTGTGATTTAAAATTATTGGACACCCTGAGCACTGAATTTGTGGAACAATGCCCTAAGCTAGCTTAGACATGTCCCTGGCACCAACAGATGAAATACAAAGCAATGAATAATTCAGACTTTTGATTTAGTGAAAGAGAGTTTAGAGCCCTTCAAGATTGTTTTGTCCAGTTGTCCAAAGAGGTTTTTCAGATTTAATGTTAAGTTTGCCTTCATGATGAATGAGGCAATGTAGGTAAAGTTGGTGAGGGTCCAATAGTATCTTGTTGAAGTTGTCTCTACAAACCCCTTTCTCCGGAGTACCCTGGATGCCTGAGGAGAACGAAATGGCAGGCTGTGAGAGAACATGAATACTTGAAACCTTCATCTTTCTCAACTGGTGACAACAGGGGCCTGGACAGGTCTGTACCACCCATGATGAGTTAGTTGCTGCCCCTAGGAAACAGGTGCATATCACCCTCACAGATGCTATAACAGCCCTTCAAGCCAAGCCACACTGTTGTTCTGGGACTAGAATGAGACTCTCACTTATACTGAGTGTTTCACTAGACCTCAGTCCACTTCTTTCAACTGAACACCCTATTTTCAAAATTGTTAACACCATAATAATTATAACATTCTTCAAAAGCCTTCCATTACCCTAAACCCCTTTTGAAAGACTCAAATAATTGGGAAATAAGAATAGCTATTAAACTGCAGGAGGTGGGATACTTCTTGGGTGTACAACATGAGTTTTTGCCTACAAGAATCTCAAAAATAATGACAATCATTTTGCAGTTTGCAGTTCAACATTTCTCTTAAGATTGGTTCACTGCTTTATTCCACGTAATACTATTAAATTGATATCTGAATTAGAAAACAGATTCCATCCCCTCAAGCTAGAGAAGATTCTAGCCAGGTTTGGGTTCACACTCTTGGGTTGGATCAAGGGTACTATCTTTGCTCAATAAGCTAGACAGATTGTCCAAATCACAGTCAATGTGAAGGATTCCACTCCCCCACTCCTCAAAACTGATAGTACAAGAGTGCCTTTAGCCTACAGTGTTGATTTGGCAGCTGGTAGGGAAGAGGATCTAACCTCTTTTGTCTCTCCATAGCATATCCCATGTAACTTCCACCTTACCAAATATATAAGTACCACTGTTCCATGATGCTGACACCAAACTGAATTTGATTAAATATTGCATATTATACACTTTGATTCTGTATACAAATGTCTGATTGGTATGCCACCCTATACCAAAAATAAATATTCTCCAACTATAGATCTTTCTGGTATCTCAAGTGCCCTAACCTTATTAATTTGGACCCGATAAACTTATGGAGTGCTAATACCGCCAGAGTGAAATACCTTCCTAAATGTCAGCTCACTCTGTCAAAGATGAGGACATCCAGAACATGCAGAATAAGGGACTCATTATGTACCATCAAGGTTATTTTGTCCATGGTAATAACAGGCTTTTTCTCATCTAAACTCACTATCACATATTTGTTTATAATACGTCATAGTACAAGAAGATAAATAAACATAACAAAATAGAATATTTCATTGCAAAGCTTTGACAGAGGGTACCTGGCTCTTTCAAATACACTTTAATTTCCTGTGGGACATAATTTCCTCGCTTCTTAATGGTATAGGTTCATGGCCATCTTCATCTTTCTAGGTAGAACATTATTTCACTTGGGGTGGTTTGATCATGACCCTGGTTAACAGATTAAAGAGTCTTGATCACAGACTTTCGATTTCTGGTTCATTTGAGTCCATGATTGGTAGCTTCTATCTTGGGCCTGGCAGGATCAAGAGGTGGCTAAGAAAGGTAGCTCAGTGGTTGCACATTTAGATAGCAAGCATAGGGCCCTAGATTTGATCTCTAGAACCATACATATGCACACATGCACAAGTGCACAAGCACATACTCAGACACATAGATACATAAAAAGGTGGAATCAAGAAGAATGACTCTAGGGGCTAGGGTTGTGGCTCACTGGCAGAGCGCTTGTCTAATATGTGTGAGGCACTGCGTTCAATTCTCAGCACTGCATATAAATAAATAAAAAATAAATGTTAAAAAAAAACAAGAGTGACTCCAGGCACGAGCCCTATGTATAATCTTTCAGGCCCAATTATACTCCTAATGATTTGCCTGGAAAGACTCATAGAAGGAAGCTGTCCTCTTCACTCAAGACTAGGTATGCAGTCAGTGATTGAAGTTTTATAAAGGACTTTGCAGTCAAGGACTCAGGTCACCTGGGCCATCCATGTTGATGCAGATATCTGCACTCCTAACTCAGAACCTTCCATTCAAGAGACCTCTAATCAAGACTCTTAGCTGAAACACTCCTCTTCTTGTCTCAGAACTTTTTCATTATTGGTCTTTCCTTGTCTCTTCCTCTTTGATTCATGATTTCATCATATCAAGGGTCTTTTATTCAATGCTACTTGAGTAAAAATTAGGGTTTTCCCTAATTTTTGCTCTTCCACCTAACTGTCACTGATGCTGTTCTTTGGGGAAAAATGGGACATGAGAAGCCAGCACAGTCCTTTGCCTCTTGCCTCCACTGACCTGGCATTTTGAATAAAGTCTTAATAGTTATTTCAGTTTGTCTCATTGTCATAGTGGAACATCTTGACATCTGTAACATCTTGACATTGTTTGACAGTAGGAGTATGTTATCCACAAATCCAACACTTAAACTTATAATTTAATATATTTTTTTTACTCTGATTCCCTCCTGCTACAATGTAGAAAGAAATCAGTCCGAAGTACATTTCTCAATCCTGTAACCACTCTTACATCTAATTTATGCAATATAAATGCAACTGTCATAAAAATTTATATAGTTTTCTATCAACATTTTTATATTAAGGACTATATTTTATCTACCCCGTATGCCTAAAGCTCTTGATATACAGATACACTGTGTTGAATTTAGATCCTTAATGAGAAAGAACACATAGCATTATTATTGTTACTACAGATTAAAATATTAATGGTAACATTATTAGCTCTATTGTGAGTTTTCAGATGTATAAAATACTTTAAGTTGAATTACTACCACTACACACATTATAAATGAACTTCTAGTAATTTTTATATGATTAAGCTGAAAGTGTACAGTACCTGAAATGACTGTATAGCATAAAGAAAAAGTTCTGTACTTAGAGAAATAAATCAATACAAAAGTTGCTATAACTAGGTAGAAAATATGTGTTACAAAGAGGGAAACTCAGTAATTATCAAAGACCAATAAATAAAGGATGCAATTTACTTAGATTATAATAACTAATGTGCACCCTATGAAGAAAGTAAAACTAATGAGGGTTAAAAGAAAATGTCCAAAGTTTCTTCTACAAATTTAAATTGTATATAAACAATTAAATACGTCAATGTGATTTTAAGGAAGAACCACAATATTGATAGGGAAAGAACAGGATGCTGTCAGTCTAGATAAGGATATGGGGAGGTAAGTCTGACAGTCTTGATCCCTTAATCTTGTGATCTCGTCCCTTCTATATTCCAGAAAACTATCTTCTTTTCACTAGAAAACAATCCCATGAATAAACAAAGAAATAAAAAAGCCAAAACAAAAAAATTAACATCAAAAATGACACCTCAGTTTCTTTCCAGAGTCAATATCAGCTAGATAATTAGAAATTTGATGCAGGAAAAAATAGCATTTACATCAAAGCACCACGTTTTTAATTCAAAACTAAGTAAGGGTATAGGGGATGCTGCCTCTACCTGGGGAATATATAATATAACTAGAAATACTGGCATTCCAGGCCAGAGGAATCTATGTAAAAGCACTAATCCCAGAGCCAAGTAATAAAAATAGAGGAGGGAGACTGGATTGGAATCCAACTTGCCAAGGTCTGTGAGGATCTATAGAAATCATCACCAAGAATCTTGGAGTAAGATTGATGAGATCTTGTTGAGAGTATTATTTTATTTGAATGAAGAGAAAAATTAATAATTGGTGTTGAACGTTAATAATAGCAATGAAATGGCAATTTTTAGTGTTCACACAATTATTAGGACAAAATAATTACATATACTCAGGATCAACTAATTTAAGAGAAAAATTGAGATTGCTTGTGAAGGACACCACCACAAGTGAGTATAATCACAATAAGATTCACAATAACTAAAATTTTGTTTCAGTGTGGGTATAATGGTTCCATAGGCTTTCTCTGTAATTATCGTCTTAGATATAACTATAATTGATAATACAAATGGCAGATAACTCATTTATTTCCTATGTTATAAAAGTAGTTCTCAAATTTTTGCATGAATCAGAGTCTCCAGGATGCATAGTTGGCTACATAAATTGTGAGACACAATAAAAAACAAAGATGCATAGCTTTTGCTCAAAAGCATGAAAAACATATTGTTAAAGATACATATGAAGGTTTTCTTCTGGTATACTTATTATGGTATTTTAAATTTAATGTTATTCTAAATAAAGAAAATTAAAATTTTGTACTCCTAACATGTTTTTTTTTTTCTTTTTATCATTAATTGAGCAAAAATATCAGGATATTTAAGTCATAGGAAGAATAACTAAACTGTGCAATTATTTTATTTTATTTTAGCCTATTTCTGCAGGGAGCCTAGAGTTGGGACAGAAGAAATTATAACAAGCCAGAGGCAGTAAGACTGGAAAGAGGAAGAATGTGTCCCTCAGTCATGGAACTATTTGCAGAATGATGCTCCCAGGAATAGGGAGATCCTCATAGTTTCCCATGAGCACTGGTATACAATTATTGATTGGACAATGCACCTTTGCCTTGAAAATGCTTTCTTCTCCATTCTTATCATCAGGATGTTACTTAAAAAGAACAAAAACATTTTATTTTTGTATAACAAATTCGAGAGTATGCTTTTATAGGGCTTTTTCACTTTTTCAGAGCTTTTATTTTCTGTCATAAAATAGGATACAAAAACGTTAATTGTCCTGACATTGTACAAAACATCAAAGGCATTCAATAATGCTATCTATCATGATCTTAACTGGATTAAGGAATAGAAAATAACCTAGTAACATATATGCATGATGAAGGATGAAGGATAAATCCTATGATGTTTTATGAATCTTCTGCATTTGTAGATTTTTTTTATCATCTTATAGTTTGGAAATATATCAGGAGAGCTTCTTTCTACCTAGAGAAGATAAAGTCATTGCCCTTCATTCACTCAGCCTGTAAAAATGTGGTACTAATTTATTATGGCTTCTTTTAACTTTGAAGGCCCTTCAGAATTTGATTCTAACCTACCAGACGGATCATGCAGTAATAATTTTCTTTCTAAAGGTTTAGAAAAATCAAGGTCAGGTTGTAGTGCAAGTTTCCCTGAAATTTTTACCATATGATGAACAAAATCAGTTACCTCTGCAAGTATTCATGTGGGTAAGAATACTGAGAAGAGATTCTGGATAGTCACAGTGATAAAATCATGGCTCAAACTTCTAAAGTTGTATAGCAAGGCCATATTTTGCATATAAGTATTCATCCTTTGAATAAGTATGTATATGCTGATTTCTCAATCTAAATTTAGAGCGTTAAGTAGAACCCATTAATAATAAACATGGGGAAATAAAATAATTCAGTTCTAATAAAGAGATACGTTAATATGTTACAATGATGAAAGGAAATCATTCTCTTAGACCAAGCTGTTAACAGCATATGTGGATGTCCACTTTGCATGGTTACAAAATGGCTTTCTGAAAATTTCAAATAGGTTGACTGGTTGTCAAAGTTTTATGGAACAATAGGGAATTATTAATGTCAGGAAGTCTAGGGTAATTTTATATCAATGGAGTGACTTCAAAGTGAGGATATTTCTCGAATGCTTATCAGATAGCAATTATTAAAGATCAACAACCAAGCAAACAGAGTCATGATGGACACTGGCTATCTTCTTCCCTTTCCATCTCAGTGTTTCCACAATATTTTCACAAGCAGATGACAAAGCAAGGATTGAATCTATGCATGCTCCTGAAAATATGAGCTCACTTTCACCAAAGCTATTCTACTACAGAACTGCTAATTTTTAACATGGTACACTTCTTTGGAGGACATAAGCCTGACAGCTGGTGAAAATTGTGTAATATAAATTACCTTCTACCTAGGAAGGGGAAGACATTCATCTTTTCTGATAGAGATACATCCTCTATGTAGGGGTTTGACTTCTTTCCACTTCAACATCATAAAAAAGGCATAGAAAATTCCTGATCCATTGATATACTATGATATACTATGACTAGAAAAATTTCCTCAGAAAAAGGAACCCCTATTACAGCAAAAACTGCAAAAATGAGCTTATCCATATGAGATTTGTTGGTCTTACTACATACTTCATCAACAACATCAGTTGCAAAGAATAGTAGAACAGCATGTTGAAAGTTTCTACACACCACCAGCTTTGGATATAGCACGATATACAATAAAAGACATGGTCATTCAAGAAAATATATATTAATTGAACCAAGAGTTCATATTTTATTCAGCATCATCAACCTATTAGAATTAATGGTTATGGAAAATAATCATTAAAATGTAGGTTTGAGATTCACCTATTTCACTATTAGTTCCAGTAACCAAATTAGGAATATGTGCTTTCCTTTTCTCCAACTACAGTATTTGTTGAGCAAGAAAGTCTATATCATAGAGGAGAGGGCACTTCTGACAATAGACAGAGTAAGACCTGATAAAATAGAACCTGAGGATATAAACTAGCCAAGCAGAGCTGATTAACATCATTTAGAAAAGAGAAAGAATGACCTACAGTGGGATAAACTTTGACCTCTGAGAAACAAAAGACAATATTTATTGTCAGAAAATTCCTTTCTTTTTATGTCTTTGATGGACAGTTTTGCATCACAGTTGTTCCACATGATCTGTTTAGATACATTACCCTTGTTAAACTACCAGCTGTGTTTTCTCATTAACTGTGAACGGCTCATAAATACATTACCTTGCTGCTTCCTTCTTTCCCAGCCTACTTTTCTATTTCATCTAAATTTTGCAGCCCTAAGATTGTATATACCAATAAATCCTTGGTCTATTAGGTTGTCTTGGCTTATGTTTTCAAGGGAAAATATATCTTTCTCTTTTGGAAATCAAGAGTTAAGTACAACTTAAATATCAACAATAAACAAACAACCTAAATATCAACAATAAACAAACAAGAATGTTTACGTTTGTAAATAAGACCTTGTCCAGGTAAATAGCTAGAATAGAATGAAAATACCAGTGACAGAGTAATATTTATATGTGGAGACTTCTTTAATTACTTTATATTATAGTGTTAATGCACAATTATAGTAGAATGCACAATTATGAAGACAAGTAAAATGGATAAAAATCCTCATTATAAGAAAAATATTCAAAGTAATATCAATATTACTAATATTTATTTTACTGTGGCAAACACTTTAAACCATCTCCTCTTCACACTTGAGTCTGTTATGGAATGAGTGTATATCATCATGGGGTAGGGTAGGTAAACAAATTTCTAAAAAAGAGTTGTGTGATAAATTATATGTAATAATGAAAGAAGAGTGTAGATAAAGTCTGACTGTAAGACTGTAAAGGACAAAGGGTGAATGTAGTAAAAGCAGTAGATTGTTCTTTGGAGCTACTGTGCAAACAAGAGAAAATTCAATACTATTCTTTACCGTGGTACTTATTATTCTAAAGATAAGACTCAAATATTTGCCTGTATCCTCAATAATTATCTCAAAATATGGAAGACTGTAAGCCCTCAAAATGCCTTTTGAATAAATGCTTATTCTCAGCCTACTGCAAAGCAGAGGGAAAGAACCAGTTGAAGAAAAAGAACATAATCATGAGAAGAAAAAAAATTAAGTAAGTGTAAGGAAAAAGTAGAAGCAAATGAGAGATCATTTGAAAATGTTTCCTAGTTAAGAAAGTGATATTAAAATTTTTAACCAGCATTCCAAAAACCAAAGTTGTTCACATTTTAAAACAGAACCCTGAAAATTCTTGGCACTATTTTTATTTTGAATATGTATAGAATTTAAAATATGGAGGATAAAGATATATGAAAGCATTAGTACAGAAATCCAAAGGAATATAGCATATAGAGTATATATATTGCATATAAATATGTCCACCTGAAACATAGCAGGCTTGTATCAAGGATTATGATATCATTTCCTTTAAATTTTCATATTCATTTAAAGAAATGCTTGGTATATGGTCTATGTAAGTATATAAAGAGATATATTTGAAGTGATAACTAAATATAATTTCGATTTAGTATTTTTTTACTTTTTAATTTGTTCTTTATATATGTCAGTACAGTATATTTTGACATGTTATACAAACATAGAGCATATCTTATTATAATTAGGATCCCAGCCTTATGGTTGTATATGATGTGGAGATTCACTGTGATGTATTCATATAGGTTCATAGGAAAGTTATGTCAGATTCATTCCATTGTCTTTCCTATTCCTGTTCTGCTCCCTTCCCTTCATTCCCATTTATCTAACCCACTGATGAAATTTAACCAAAATACAGAATTATTTAAATATACAAATCAGAGATTTTTCAATTTTCTAAATTTAATACCAGAAAGGTCTTAGAACACATTTATAAAAATGATTTGATATTCATTATTTAATGAGAAAAGAGCATTAAAGATAAAAGTTTAAAACTTTCTGAAGTCAAGAAATATAAATGTAGAAGAATTTCTGACAGTTATCTTGTTTAAATTTTATGAGTCTCAAGGTAATATTAGGTAAATGCTGAAGTTATCATTCTGAAATTCTCACCTTGAGAAGAATAGAACATGACTATTATCAGAAATGTGTATGCATTTCAGTTAAATTTCTATTGTACAAATCCCTCTCTTGTAAGTCTCCAACATACTTATTCCTCTTATCAGTGGGAACTTTCTACCAATTGAGGGAGCTGAAAATAACTATTAAAAAAATCTTTCATTGAATTAAAATCATTCCTCTTACATTTTATTCACATCATTCCTGGTACCTCATTAAGACAAAGCTCTATTCACTAACTGACAACTCATATTTCATAAATTATTTTCATTGCTCGAATGAGCAGAAGCCGATATGGCCACTCATATTTGCGAATTTGGAAACTCAAGCACAATTTTAGTAAATATTCCAAGTTATACAAATGTAGTTGAGAAAAATAGGAAAGATAGGCAGTATGGCTCCAGAATTTATACTTAACCATCATTTATGTTGTGTCTCAGTGTGGCTCAAATAAAATGCTGCTATATTGGGTAGTATCAATGATCATGATATGATTTCTTTAATTTTTTTTCTACTAATGGTTTGTAGTGAATTTTCTTCTCTTTGATGATTCCCATAGTTGCAATCTCTGCAATAGAGACAGGTCTTCACAAAAATAGACAAAGCGAAATTAACTACAATATGTTTTTTCTTAAGTAGGATATTAAGAAAACATTTAATGCTGTTTTTATTTCCAAATTGAGTTAATTTGATTTGTTTTCTACCTTTAAACCATGTAGAGCACATAAAAACAATTATATGTATTAATTCAATTTCAAGTTTGGAATAGATTTTATTTATTGCATCTCTAAACAGCGGTTTTGCCTAATCCATGAGAACATAATTATGTTCTAAATGGGGTTGTTAGTCTCGTGCAATGGCACACACCTGTAACCCCAGATACTGGACAGAATGAGGCAGGATCATTGCATGTTCAAGGCAACTTAGCAAGACACTGTCTCCAAAAAAAAAAAAAAAATGGACTGGGTCTACAGCTCAGTGGTAGAGTGGCACTGCATTCCAACCCCAGTACTGAAAAAGAAAACAAAAAACAATGGTAAGTATTGGTTTTTAAAGTGTAGCATTAATATTACATGTGTACAGGTAATAACAATACTGATATGACATTGTTGTTTATCCTTATAGTTTTAAAATCACTATACTTTAGCCTTGAAATAAAATTTTAAAATAGAATGTAGATTAGCATAGTATGCACTTTAAAGGAAGGTAGTCTCTTTTATATTTTTAATTGATTAAATGTTGGGACTAGTTTTGGTGGATACTAATATTGAATGTAATGTGGCGATTTCTCCACTTTCATTCATTAAACAATTACTGAACATCTACTTTGTAACAGGCATTCATATTAAATTCTCCAGAAGGAGAGGTCCTTGGGACTGAATTATAACAAGATATACTCCATGCTTTTATAAGTATGCCAAAATGAATTCTACTATCATATATAACTAAAAAGAACCAATACATTTAAAAAATTTAAAAAGTGATTTGCTAAATGTAAACAAACAAACAAACAACAACAACACCAAAAAAAAAAACGGAAGGAAGACTGACACCAGTTGGCCCAACCAATTACAAAAACTTTGAATTCCTGCCAACTCAATATTTCAGATAGCTGCAACTATTATAAACTTGTGAATTCATGCTTTAGGTTTATAAAATATTAAATTATTATTTAATTCTCATCACTTAGCAATATCAGCAGTATGATTATTTCCTTTCAAAGATGAGAAAAGTAAAGTACAATAGATTTCTTGCCTTCAACAGTTTATATTAATAATCCATATGTTATGGTCTAAGTTAATGCAGGCAGTGAAATGATTAGATTATGAGAGCTGTAATTTTATCAGTGTATTAATCCATTTGATGTATTAAAAAGTTGAATGGATTACTAAGTGGTAGCTCTTGGTAGATGGAGTGTGGCTAGAGACAGTGAGCCACTGGGGGCATGTTTTGGGGATTATATATTTTGTTTCTGGCTCCTCTTACTTTCTCTCTCTGCTTCCTGGAGTCAGTAGCTTCCCTCTGCCATGCCCATCTGCTATAATGTTCTGTCTGTTCTTGGGTCCAGAGCAATGGAGTCTGCCAACCATGGACTGAACTTTTGAAATCATGAGTTCAAAACAAACTTTACCTCCTCTAAGTTGTTCCTGTGATATAGTTTGGTAGCAGTACAAAAAGCTACCCCACTAAGCAATCTTTCTCCAAAGATCAGGCTCATAATCACATTCTTCACTGTCTCCTTGCCTAAAATAATTGCTGATAAACAAGTGGGAATAGAACTCTTGAATATATATATTTTTTTTTTTTTTCAAATTTATACGTAGCAGACTTTTGTAAACTATCACAGCAACCCAGGAGATATAACATGATGGTCACACTAATCAACTGATGGCCAAGATTAACCTAGTATGTCAAAATCTCTCAGGGAACTTAAGTTACTGGCCTAAAAATGTTAATTAGCAAAGTGAGCTCACACAGTGAATTTTTAGTAGGTAAATACACTATGTACTGTCTACTCTTCTCAATACCCCATGAGAACTACACCTTTATTAAGGAGTCACTGAAGTTCTACTAGATTCACCTAATAAGTATTAGACAACACTGGACATTTTCATTATAAAAGTAAGACATTTCTGTGACTCACATTTCCAGAAGACACTTTCATTAGCTGAAGTTTATCTAAAGAGTCATAGTTCCATCTTTGATTTTTTATTTTATTCAGTAGGGTAAATAAAGGGGTTATTTAAAGAAGGATCAAAGGAGTAATTGTGAGACTAATCTTTGTGTTTTTATTGCCCACTTTAAAACACACTTGATTAATGTTTATATTTGCAAACCAGGAAAACTCAATTATAACATCACATAGTTAATATTAAAGTTCTTCTAAAGTAATGATATTTTGGGAGTTTTCTTCAATTCTGCTTGCTTGGTTCTAGATTTTTAAATTTTTATGGAATTAATAAATTTTCAATTATGAGAACATATTATAATTTTAAGATTATATTTTATTGCCCTTACTTTATCTTGGATAGAAGATCCTTTTAAATATGGTTCATTTAAATATTCATTCTTTCAGAAACTGAACTAACTAACTAATGAAGCAAAGTGAAAATTCCTATCCTGATTTTCATACTGGATACTTGCTTAGCATAATTAAAATTCACTTGACTGAAGTTATTATGTATGTT
Source organism: Marmota marmota marmota (assembly GCF_001458135.2). NCBI lineage: Eukaryota > Metazoa > Chordata > Mammalia > Rodentia > Sciuridae > Marmota > Marmota marmota. The sequence continues at coordinate 9,687,732 of NW_025999942.1, read as the reverse complement.
TTTGATATCTTTCTCCATTTTATCAATTCTATTGAAAATAGTATAACTCTCAAGAAAATAGAAAAATACATTTTAGGTTTTATTAGCTACCTTTCTCTGGTGTTCAGAATATTATCATATTTTTAAATCATTTGTGCTATTCTGCCAAATAAATGAGTTTTCATTGTTCTGATTAAAATATTTATTTTTTCCATTGATAAAACAACCTGTGATATCCAAACTTTGTGAGACCTATCAACTACCTCTTCACAAAGCATTTGCTTAATCATTCTCTTATTTAAAAGGAAAAACAACCAAAGCAAAAGCAATTAATATGTTGGCAATGAATGCCTATTGGTGGCTTACATTTGTGGACAAAGCTCTAAAATAACGTTTTGAGTATTTATCTGATTACCCCTCATGTATTAAAGTATTTATCTGATTACCCCTCATGCATATGTACATATATATGCTATATTATTATATGTGTATACATATTATATATAATTATATTATTATGTATATATTTATACACTATACATATACATACATGCATGGATTCATCATGAGTACAAAAACTACAAATATGTATTTATTGACAACTCAAAATCATAAGCAGCATTAACACATTTCAAGTTTCCAATGTCGGCAATATAAGGCAACATTTTAAACAGAAGATATTTCACTCTTTTCACAATGGGTTTTTATATTTAAAAAATATTAGCAATAGTTAATTTATATTAAATATTGATATTTTATGTTTATATGAAAAATTAATTTCACTTTCAGATAAGTATGAATATCCATTTCATTTATGTGAGTGCTTGGCTCTACACTGAAAGTTGTGATTAGAAATGGATGATATTGCTGGAAAGTTAATTGCAAAATGGTAATATATATTCTTGGGAAAACTAGAGGGGATTATGAAAGCTGATAACTATATAATGTTAATTAAATGAAATACAGAATTGTTAAAGCAGGCTTTGGGAACCTGTAAGAAGTTGGTGGAGCTCTACACTATACTATTAAGAATTGGAAATCAATTGACAAAATTCCCAGGTTTTAAAATTGAACAATATTAAGTTTATACAAAAATATTCTACTAGTAAGCTGTAGGATAGATCATAATGTAATAGAATGGAGAGGGGAAATGTTCCACATCATTTTAAAATAAGAATTTTCTACTTGAAATTTATTTGAATGTTGAGAATGAAAAAGAGGGAGAAATCTATTTCAGCAACAGTTTATTGGCTTAAGTTACCTTGTGTACGATAAAACAAATATATGAAATGTTACAAGTTGGACCACATCAATGTTTATAGCAGCTCAATTTACAAAAGCTAAACCTAGGATCTAACCTAGGTGCTCTTCAACAGATGAATGGATAAAGAAAATGTGTTATATATACACAAGGAGTATTACTCAGCCATTAAGAAGAATGACTTTATGACATTTGCCAGTAAATGAATGGATCTGGAGACTATCATGCTAAATGAAATAAACCAGTCTTAAAAAGCCAAAGGTGGGGGGAATGGAAGGACAGCAGAATAAAATAGACATTATTATTGCTGTGGGTATATACGTGACTGCATTACCAATGTAATTCTGCAACTTGTACACTCAGAAAAATGAAAAATTATATCCCATCTGAATCAAATGTATGATATGTCAATATCATTGTACTGTCATGTGTAACTAATTAAAACAAATTAAAAAAAGCCAAAGGTGGAATGTTTTCACTGATAGGAGGAAGCTAACCCACAATAAGGGGGGTGGGGTGGAGAATGAAAATTCATAAGAATAGGTAAAGGGGAATGAAGTGAAGGGAGGGAGATAGAAAAAGGAAAGACCATGGAATGAATATGACATAATTTTCCTACAAACATATGTGAATACACCGCAGTGAATCCCAACATTGTGTACTGTACATTCACAAGAATGGGGTCCTAATTAGGATAAGGTATATTCTATGCCTGTATAATTATATAAAAATGGATTCTACTGTCATGTATAACTAAAAATAACCAATAAAAATAAATAAAATAGAAGCTGGAGTGAATATTTTAGAAAATATAATTACTTTAATTGTAACAAACCAAATAAGTAACCCTTCCTTCATTAGCAGTTTTCTTTCTGCAGTTTCATTAATATTTTTAATATTTTTATATTAAATAAAAATCAGTAAATCGGCAATTCTTAAGTTTAAAATTGCATACCATTTTGAGTAGTATAATTAAAACTTGAGCTGTCTGTCTCTGTTCCTTCCAGAATGTAAATCATTTCCACTATATCCAGACTGTATATACTACCCACCAATTAGTCATTTTGTTACCATCTTGATTATCAGGTGGACTGCCATGATATTACATTGCTTATGTTCAAGTAATTCTTATTTCACTTAAAAATATTCCCAACGTTGTAGAGTAGTGATGTATAAGAAGTATCAGAAGGACAGATTAACTCTGGTACTAAGTGACAATGCTGCAGGACAAACAGTGAAAACATGGCATAGATAGGGTTCAGAACTATTGGTGTTTTCAGACATTCACTGGAGGTTCTTGAAAAATAAGCACTGTAGATAAAAGGGGAGTAAGGTATTAGTCACTGTTGTACACAAGGATTGAGAAACAAGCTCTTGAACTCAGAAGTGAGATTTCAGTTTGGGATGTAGTCTGTGAATAATTTTTGAAGCACTGGGACCCTCAGTGTACCAGGAGAAAGTATAAATTGTTGAGAAAAGAGAAGATACCATAACACTGTGGGTGAGAAATAATTGAGTAAGTGAGCAGGAGAGAGAGACAAGACTATGAACAACACTGAGGAACATTTTGGAAATTCAGGGTAATGAGAAGCTAAAGGTTAAAGTAATCATTTATTAGTGTAGAAATTTAATCCTGAAAATGGTGAAAAAATAGGGAGTTAAAAGAAAGGATGATATAAAAATTTGTTTGTGGGGTAGTTATCCTTTCCTTCTACTTTGTAATTTAACTTTTAAACAGTAAACTCTGTAAATCAAAAGTATAACTATATAGTTTATTTACTTCCTGGATTTGGTGTATGAAGAATTAAAGGAGAAATATGAAAAATAATTACTTTAAAATATGAAAGATTTATTTCTTTATTTTTAATACAAAGTTATTTTTCATTCTTTTATTTTAAAATTTTTATTTATTTTTAAATTTCATCTGTTCTCTATAGATATACATGACAGTAGACTATATTTTGACATATTTATACAAACATAGAGTATATCTTATTGTACTTAGTCTTGTGGTTGTACCTGATGTGGAGACTCATTGTGATACATTTACTAACAAAAGAAAATATATTAGAGTTAAATTATAAACTTACATATATTTCAAATTATATAACTTGTATTATTGAAAAATGACCACAGTTAGTGTAAAAAATTGTAATAGCTGAATCTTTTTGACATCAGTTTCCAAAGTTATAGAATATATTTGTTTATATCATTTTTCCTATCTTTGCAAATAACGACTGCAGAATAATAAATAAATTCCTTTTTAACAATATTTTTTCAGAATTTATCAAATAGTACAGAGTTAAATATTATTCTTGTTTTTATATAATAAAAATATCACTTTCTTAGGATATGGTATTTTCCTTACACATTCAAAATGTATTTTAAAATAATCTTAAATATTAGTGTACTAGATATAACACACTATTAAATTAAAAGCATCTGTTCTTATAAGGCTAATCCTAGTTTCTAAATTTGATTTTATCTAAATTGTAACAAATTTTAATATGTGATAATAATCCCACTAATGCATATAAGTATAATGCAACAATAAAAATAGGAAAAAATAAAATAAATTGTAACAACTTCTAATGATTTGCCTCATATATACATGCATATAAATAATTTATTTTTTTCATAAATATATATGAATATATATAAGCATACATACATAAATGTTTATTTCATTAAAAATAAAAACACAGAATGAGAGTAATTTATTTGAAGTTCCAGAGCAAAAGGAGGAGACAGAAAGGGGGAAGAAAGTGGAATACAATTGTGATTTAGATGCTTACTTGTCATTTTTTTTAGCCCACAAGAAAACCTTAACTGCCTCTTTTTTAACGGCAAAACTTGTGCAGAATCAGCACATTTTTAGATGGAGAGAGGACTTACTCCAAATGAATCTGCGTATACATAAATAATGTTTGTAGAGTGGAAAAAAACAGGTGAAAACACATTTCACATAATGTTAACCCAAATATTTTTTTTATTCATGATATAAGGGACATTAAAAAATTGCTAAAATCTACTCTGTTGTCTATAAATATATACTCCTACTTGTACTACAGAGCACTGATTCCTAAAATTGTGATTGTTCTATTGTAGGCCATACATGTCTATGAAATTGATAAGTAAAGTCAATAACTTCTAGAATTTACATTCTCAAAAATCATGCTTGGAATTTGATATTTCATATTACCTTAGATTTTAAATTTTGTTTTTTATAACTTGAAAGAAGAAAAATAAAATAGTGTTTGTTTCATTTTTGTTTATTGATGTTTAGATACTATGCTGTAAAGTTTTCTTCATGGATCCTTTTATTTGGACCTGATATGGTTTGAATTCCATTTCTGGGGTTTTGTTATTGTTGTTCATCTCAGAATCATCTGAATGGAAAAGATTCTGAAGAGAGTTGAAAGGAATATGCTTTCTCAGTATGTTAATGATATCAGTTTTCTCTCCAAATAGATGAATCAATGTTCTGCTGTACAGGGAGGTCTGACAGTAAATGAAGAGACCTGTTCTTGAGACTTCAAGCTTCCCTATCTGTACGAGCAGCACCCAACCTGGACAATCTTTGGAGCATATCTCCTCATATAATCTACTCAGATGTTTGACTTTTCTGTTCAATATTTGATACCATCTGATCTTTTGATCATCAGGTTTAGAATACAGTTTCTAGCAAAAGAAAATTTAAAAAAAATTAAAATTAAGGTTGAGTGTAATTTTTTTTTCCAGTTCTGTTTCTTCCATTATTGTAATTTGGATGAAGAAAAATAATACATGCAGTGTCTCTAATGTAGGTAGAAAGGAGACATAAAGGAAAGATAAGAATGTAAGGTTTTAATTCAAAAGTTCCTCAAACTTTTCCAGGTCTACTGGAGCCTAAGCCAGTCTCTTTCCCAGGTCTGAGAATATATGTCACATTGGTGCTTGCATTTTATACTTAAACTAATTGTACTAGATTTGGTAGCTTTTTGTTCTTCAGACTTTATAATATTAGATTGTTATAATTATCTAACACATGTCTAAATGAAATTTTCTTTTATTTTTGTTCTTTTTATTCATTTGGAAGAGTTCTATGAAATGGTTATGAAAACAGTGTTACTTAGAAAGCATTGGAATTTATATAAATTCATGATAACCTTGAGATCTTTACATCATGGGCATGTATATGGATATGCCTTTTGTACTTAAAATTATCAAAGAACAAAAAGTAACAATCAGTTAAAAAGACTCATTCATTGAAAATTTAATTCACAAATGTTCTTAAGAGAAGAAAGTTCAGCAAAATATTTTTAACATATTAACTCTGACACAAAACACCTCAAAAACATTAATTGTCATTTGTATGTACTCATAAAGGTTACACATGAAATAAACAGGAACAATAAATATACAAACACATAAGCAATCATAAATGCTAACACCTACCCTGTTTTAACATATCTATGACATTTATTTCTTTATAATAATTAAACAACTCATGCTGTTTCAGCACCAACTTGGCAGATAAAATGAAGAGGCTTCTGTATGATAAAATGTAAATGATTTTACTGAGCAAATAACAGGGGACATATATTTCTTCTCCAAAGAAAATTTGGCCAGTAAAGACTAACACAGTGTTACAACTACAATAGCATTTTCTTTGTAATAAACTAAAAACCTCATCCTTCAGTGAAAAGAAACATTATAAACACCTTACAAGAAATCAATAAGATAAGGTTATACAGCAGGTCAAATCACTCCTGTTGTCTGCACCATGATTTATAAGGCATGTCTCCTGTGGAAAATGTATTAATGCAGACATCATTTTGTCCTTCATTGTGAGTACAATAATCATTGTTAGTACTCTTCCAGGTGGATCCAGCTGATCCAAGGCTTGCAAAAAAGTGATTTAGGTATTTCAAATCAGCATTTTCTTAAATTTTGTTGTAAGTGGACTGCTTGATTTAATTGATCTAGGATTATAATATTTCTGAAACTATTTTATAATTCTCCATGTCCATGAAATGAATCTCTCTTAAAGTTCTCTACTCTATTGACATAAAACTTGCTCATGTCAAACAGAATGTATAGATAAGGTTCCAAATGCTAACCCTCTTCCAGTTTTTACCTTTTTTAAATACTGTGAAACATTTTATTATCATGTTTCCCTCATGCATGCATCGGCTCCAAAATTCATTAATTTATTTAATCAGTCCAACAAAATAACTTTTTTGTCAAGTTTTACCTGAGGTAGATTAATAGTATTTACCTTTTAAATACTAATAATGTCAGATGGAAATTATGAATAGATAATACAAATAAAATTATTAAGTTCTGAAGCACATATAAGGTCAAAGTTATATGAAAGTATAGGAAAAGAAGGTTTCAGTGGGGAAAGTGGATATGTAAGGGACTAGTTAGAATATTATATTTTAGGGTTAAAGATTTTATTGAAAATTTGAGGGAACATGGGGCTAGGATAAAACATTCTTGGTAAAAGAAGAATAATCTTAAAGGACATAGAGAGGGGAAGATATCATGGAATGCCAGGAACAAGAAAATATCAGACATGGAGGAATAGCAGTTGGGGGGCTGGGATTGTGGCTCAGTAGTATAGCGCATGCCTTGCACATGTGAGGCACTTGGTTTGATCTACAACTAAAAAGAAATATAATTTAATATATATATAAAAGAGGAAATATGACTATAGAAATAGGTAGGAACTTGACTATAAGAGACTATATGCTCACAGCTTATATTTATGATAGTTTATGAGACATTCTACAGGCTGTTAGGTAAGAAATTTAATCACATTTTGATAAAAAAATGAAATCACATAATTTAAGTAAAAATAAACTGTTGTTTTATTCTCCACTGTGAACTATGCTTTAAAAATTTCTACAAAGCAAAACTAAGCAACATATTTTAGGAATATAAACATATATTACAAATATTTATAGAGAACAAATGTATTACAAACAACAAATATTCTCTATCCTCAAAAGATAGTTTTACCACTGATAGAGAAAGATAGAATCTTAAAGAAGGATCAAGTATAACTATAGTTAAGAAGTTCTGTCTTAAGCTGGGTGGTACTTTCATGAAACACTGAGTTTCATACTTGATAGTATATGTATATATATATATATATATATATATATATATATATATATATATATATATGTGTGTATACATATATATATATATATATGCAATACTTCTTTATTTAAAATATTACATAAGAAAACATTTAAAACTGAATAAACAAAACATTTAAAATAAAATATTCCAAAGCACTAAAAATGAATTTCAAGTACTACAAAATAAATATTTTCAATAATTGGGAGAGAACACAGGAGCCAATGCAACTTCAAGTGAGAAAGAATGAGAAATTTTAAAGGGTAGGGAACTCAAGGCAGAATGAGGAGTTAGGCTCAGTGAATGGTATGAAGAAGAATAAATACAGAAGTCTATCCCCCAATTTAAGGTTAGAGAGACTCTCAAAAAATGTTCATTTGTATTAAAGACTGATTAAAATGGGAAAAGTACAATTGGATTTTTAAAGTCCTGATGTCAATTCTGCCATGGCATTTCTTTAGCTTGGTGGAACTGGGGTTCATGAACCTTGGGGTTACACAGAGGAGGTGATCTGGTTTAAAGGGCAGTAATAGAGTATTTGTCTTGAAATTGTAGTTGTAGAGAAAGCACACAATTTAAGAGTGTCTGTCAGAGATCACTCAGAAAACTCCACTCTTAAGATGCATTTGTACACACATATTATTTTAATATGCCCATTTTGAACAAGATTTGTCATCATTATTATTATTTTAGTACTCTTCCAGGTGGTTTTAGGAGGTTTGCTGGGAATGGAGATATACTTATAGCTCTGCAATAGTGGAGGAATTAGAATATAAAGAAGAGAGAGAGACAATGTGGTGAACGGTTATATACAGTCAATATAGTCAATATATGCAATAGCTAAATAACAGATTTCACAATAATTTTATCTAATTTGTTTCTGGTTCTACCACTCTTTGAGTGCAATGGCATAATTTAATGAATCTCTTTTTTTTTTGCTTCAGGGCTTTGCTGTTGTTGTTGTTTTCTTATTCAACTTATTTGAAGTGTCCGAAGTAGGCAAATACATGACTGTCCAATCCTGAGGGTAGAAATTAAACGAGAAATGGGAAAGACTGCTAATGTTTACAGGATTTCCTTTTGAAGAAGTGTTAATATTAAAATTAGATTTCAATGGTATTGGAATACCACTGTGCATATACTAAAGAAATTGAATGGTAAATTCTACTATGTGAAATACATGCTATATCACACATATATCTCAATAAACCCATTATGGTTGTAAATGCACAACATAATTCTGAAGTTACATTAATTATCACTCCTTTGCCTGGCTTCAGAAACCAGATTTTTCAAAGCATTAAAACAAATTTCATATACATCAAAGGATTTATAAAGATAATCCATAATTCTGAAGTTAACACAATGACCTCCAGATAAAATTGGTGAAATATCTTAATGTTACTCTTAAACATTTTGACATAGTATTTTACTTCCTCAATATATAGTTCTAAAGTATGATGATCTGTCACATATTTAAAGAGATTTCCCTACAAACCATGAATAATTTTATAGTATATTCTATTGCCATGTATAACTAAAAAGATCCAATTTAAAAAAATATATTGATTTTATAAAATACTATTTTGAGTTTTGTAGGGAAATTGCTTCAAAGCTTTTTAACTGTAACAGGACTACCCAATAGGACTATTAGCATTAAAACAGGTAATAAGTGTAAAGCAGAAATGGATCTAGCATATGAAGATCTATTACTATAATTTCATAATAATAATGATATTCTTTATAATAATACAATATGAAGAAATTTTTTTGCCATTACTTGGTGCTCTGGTTGTTGCTAAGAAATATTGTGTGACAATTGTAAACATGGATAGTTATATTATCCATGTATAATTGTATACATGGATAGTTATATCATCCTCTTGTTATATATGGACATTATCTGACATTTACCATCAGAGAGTTATTTAACTTACTGAGGAAATATACTTTAATGTGCTTCACCATTTCTAGTGATTAGAGTTTAAGTTCTATGAAATCTTATATTACTTGCAGGTGATTGATAGTTATAAACTATTTCTGCCTTATGGAAAAGACAATCCTCATGTTTAAAATTTAATTGCCTTATATGTGACAATAGCCTGTTTGTCTTAACTTTACAAATTTATTTCAGCATTCTTTTTACACTGACTTTAATCTCCTTAAACTTCTACTAACATCCTTCTAGTACTCTTATTCTTTAAATAAGAATCATAAATTGTTTGGCATGGGCTCAATATATGTTTGTGTGAAACATGGATTTTACTTTTCATTAAACTCATGTTTCAACTTTTTATAAATATGTACCCAGTTGTTTACATTTCCAGCTACATTTATATCTCATAAGCAATATTAGTTAGTAAAAATTGACCTTTAATAAGTAATTTAGTGTTATTTGAAATTAGGTGATCCTATCTTGGTATAGAAACATAATCATAATATTTTGGGAGATTATTTCTTAATGTCCTAGTCAAGCTGCCTTAGTCTCTCAGGTAATCATTGTTCCAGGATATGAAGACCTGTGGACTTACTGTGACCTAAAGCTTAAACATCATTTTGTAACTTACTCTCTCTTCATGCCTATGAAAAAATTTGAGGGCTTCCTTTTTTTCTATGCATATCAAAAGAAACTCTATCATTATGAATGTGTTTAAAACTGGTAAACACCAAATGTTCTGTTTTGTACTCTGCATCGGCCTGTCTTTTGTCCTCTGGGTAGGATATTTTAAAATGATGATTCCTTATAAGACCCAGATCAAACAAGCTTTGTGAATCAATATTTGGAATTACTCTGTGGATTGCGTGTTCTTGGTTTAGAAGTATGTGGTGAACTGTGAATGCAGGGAGGGAGAAAGAGTGAGAAGTAGATAGGTAGAGGATAAACCACCATTCTTTAGCTCCTGACTTCCCCCAAACCCCTTAAAAGCATAATCTCTAGCTAAACTTGATCTTTCTGTCATTATTAAAAGGATTTACAATCTACTAAGGTGAGCTATCTCCCTTCATACCTTTCTCCTGTCAATCAATATAGTAACCATAAGTGTATTTTGAAGTGGATAGAAATAGACATAGAAAGAAAGGAACATTGGTTAGATTATGTTAGAGTCTGTAAACAAGTCAGGATGGTGCCTGGCATTTTGCCAGAGGGAGTGGTTTGTAAAGTAACTCCAGCGAGCCATTAAGTGTGGAGATTCCTTATTGGTTGACTACTGTATCGAGTTTATGCTAATTAAGATAAGCTGTGTAAAATGTATAAATACCTCTGTTGTCCTACAATAAAGGGCTCCTACTCCTGCTGTATCAATGCACACAAGTTGTTAGTCACCCCCCCGGTTATTTTGCCCAGCCAGCCGGACTGCGGCAAGATTAAGTCAGATCAAAGACAGAGCTGACAGTCAAGGAAAGAAGATATTTAACAGATTTTTTTTGGTACCAGTTATTAAACCCAAGGGAACTTAACCACTAAGCCCTATCTCCAACCCTTTTTATTTTTCATTTGAGGCAGAGTCTTGCCAGCTTGCTTAGGACCTCACTAATTTGTTGAGGTAAATTGAACTTGCTATCCTCCTGCCTCAGCCTCCTGAGCTTCTGGGATTACAGGTGTGCATTACTGCATCTGGTTTATAGAAAACTATTTATAATGATAGCAGAGGGCTGTGATTAAGAAGACAAGTGAAAAGGGATAGATTCCTGATCCCCTAAAAGTGGAGGTTAATGTAGGTGTGTTGGTTTAAATATAATAATACCTTAAATAACTAGCATTTTCTTTTTCCTAACATAATTTACATATGCGGTTCATATTTGATATTTACTGCAAATCATCATTATGGACAATGTTTCCTTAACTCAAGGTGTTTTTTTAGTAAAATAACTTTTGAAAAATTACTTTCATATTTGGATAATATATTTGTTCCAAGATAGTAATATAATTCTATTATAATTATAATTATAATACCAGGCAGTTGATAGATAATCCTTGTACTCTGGATTCAAATTAAAGATTGACAATTTATTAACTGATGGCCTTGAAAAATACACTTAAGCTGAGTCTCAGTTTTCTCATCTGTAAAATGAGAATCATAATTTTTCCTATCCATAGGGACATTGCACTTCTATACATAAAGGAATTTTTGTCAAGCATAGGACAAGTTTCCAGTGACTTCCAAACAGCATTATCCTGTTAGGTCTTTAGAATTTCAGAGATTATGCCAATACTTTCTTTTTTCCACAGGTGATCAATAGTTGAATATATTAGAAAGAAAAAAATATAAATTAAGTATATGTTTGAAATAATTTATACTATTGAATGTATTATGTCACAAAAGTAAAACTAAAATGAATAATTTTCATGGAAAAATCTTGATGTATGAATGTGTATATGTGTACATGTTTTGTTTGTATTTATGTTGTATATATGTCTGGGCATATATAGAAATATATAACTCCAGAAAAGTGCCTGTGTATTTAAATCATATCAATATTTAAACCTTAAGCACACTCTTTTGCTGTGAAGAGACTAATTGGTATGCTTTATCTGGTTGAAAAGATATGAGCTTTCTTTCTTTCATTTCTGTTTTGTCCTTTTTATTGTGAAAAACAATTCCTACTTTTCCTACAAAAGTTATAATAATAAGTAGTGGTCCCAAAGTGTATATTTACATTGCTTTTAAAATTAAGTGAATTTGAATACTGAAGCATTTCCAAAGAATTGCATTAAAAGAAACAAACAAATACAAAACACATTAAAATTGTTGATAAGGGATCAGGCTAATCATAAAATTACTCTTTCAAATAACAGTAAAATTACTCATATATAATATGAATAAATCAATTAATAATTAGGGAACTGTATTTTAAGTCAGTATGTAGAACAAGTTCAATTTAAAAAAACTGTATAATATTCTATATGTTATGAGTTGAATTTGGTAAAAATATTTTAAATTACATATTCCAAAACATGAAATACAATATGTGAAGGAAAGCTCCTGAACTTCTATAAAATAAAAATATCTATTTCCTTGGAATTTCAGGAAAATTCTTCCTGAAGGATAAAGATGTTGAAATATGACTTAATAGATTTTTTTAACTGAAAATTTGGACAAAGCATTCTAGAAGAAGAGTGTGCCAAATAAATGATGTAGCAATTAATATATTTTAGATAACAATTCAATTTATGATAGTATAAAAATAAATTTAACAAAAGAAGTATAAAACAAGTACTCTGAAAACTAAAACCACTCCTGAAAAAAATTAAAGTCTAAATAAATAGAAAGTATCTAATGTCTATGGATGAGAAGACTAAATATTAAGATGGACATATTCCATAAATTGATAGACTCAATATAATAACTATAAAAATCTTATTTGCAAAAAAAGATGAAATTTTCTTAAATATTACATAAAAATTCAAAGGACCAAAAATAGCTAAACTATCTTGAAAAGGAATAACATTGAAGAATTCACAATTGCCAAATACAAAGTTTACTTAACAATTGATTTGCAATAAATTGAAAATGTTGTACAGGCATTAGACAAACCATCACATTTACAGTCAATAAATTTTTGACCAGAGTGCCAAGAAAATTCAACAGAAAAAAATAATCTTTTCAATATATGATGAGGGAACTCCATGCAATAGAAAACAGTTACAGACTTACCTCACAACATATAAAAATTAAATCAACACAAATCAAAAAACTAAACATAAGAAACCAAATCACAAGTCCCCTGGATGATCATATATGTGGAAATCACTGTGATCTTGATCAATGGTTTCTTAAACATGATACCAAAAGTATAAGAAACAAACAACAAAAAAAAGGGTAAGTTGGAAGTCATCAAACTTAAAAAAATTTGTCCTTAAGAACATCAATATAAAGTGAAATGACAAACCACAGAGTGGCAGAAAATACTTGCAATTCACAGTTGATAATGGACTTATATGTAGAATATTTTAAGAATTTTTACAACTGAATAATAATCTGATTTCTTTATAAATGTTTTCATTAGTATATCATAGTTAAACATATAGTGGATTTTATTGTAACATAATATTGGATTTCTATTAACATAATTTGCTCTATTTCAGTCCCCAGTATTTCCTCTATTATTCTCTTCCTATCTGGCCTTATTCCCCCTTCCTCTAGTCTACTTGTCTTCCATTTATTTATTGTTTCTTTTCTTTTTTAAATTGTTTAAATTTATTTTTGGTTCTTTTTAGTTATACATGACAGTTGAATATATTTTGATAAAATTATACAAGAATAAATTGCATCTTATTCTAGTTAGGAGCCCAACACAATGTATGTTTTTTTTTTTAACTGATGTTTATTAGTGGAATTCACTGTGACATATTTATATATGTACATAATGTAATTTGGTCAAATGCATTCTTTATTTTCCCCTTTTTCCCATCCTTCCTCCCTCAATCTCCTTCCTGTTCTTCAGTGAACTTCTCTGTGTTTCACGGGATCAGCCTCCTCACTTTTTCCCCTTACTTTGCTCTAGCTTCTGCATATGAAAGAAAATATTTTACCATTGGATTTCTGAGTCTGGCTTATTTCATTTAGCATGATGTTCTCCATTTCCATCCATTTAGCAGCAAATACCATAATTTCAGTCTTCTTTTTGGATGAGTAAAACTCCACTGTGTATATATACCAAATTTTCTTAATGTATATATATCTGTTGAAAGTCACGTGGGTTAATTCATGGTAGTTATGGTGAATTGCACTGCTATAAACACTAATGTACCTATATCACTCTAGTATGCTGATTTTTGTTCATTGGATCAATTTCAAGGTGTAGAATAGCTAGATCATATGATGATTCTATTCCTAGTTTGTTGAGGAATCTCAATAATGCTCTCTAAAGTGGTTCTACTAATTTAGAGTATTACCAACAATGTATGATTGCAGATTTTTACCCATGTCATTGCCAGAATTTATTACTATTTGTATTCTTGATGATTGCCATTCTATCTGAAGTAAGATAGAATCTCAAATGTTTGGATTTTGCATTTCCCAGATTGCCAGGGATTGTGATGGTTTATATTTATAATATAACTGATTTTTTATATTTTATATATACAATAAAATATATTTCACTATATATAATATATTATGTATATATTGTACTATATCTATCTATCTATCTATATATTTATTTATTTATTGGCCATTTGTATTCTAAGAAATATCTGTTTAGTTGTTTTGCCTATATATTGGTTGGATTACTTAGTTTTTAGTGTTAAGATTTTTGAGTCCAGGATATCAATCCCTGTGGAGGAGTAGCTGGCAAAGACATTCTCCTATTCTATAGGTTGTTCAGCTATTGTGAATAGACCTACTATAAACATTGACGTGGCTGCATTACTGTAGTATGCTGATTTTAAGTCCTTTTAAAAGAATTTAAGAGACTATAGAGCATCACTAAGGTCATTTCATTTACTGTGCACAATCATTTCCTTTACTGTGCACAAGCATTTTAACTTGATTTTAATTCGATCCTGTCTCACTTATTGATTCTTGGTTTTATTTCTTCAAATTTTAAGTGTCTCAAATAACTCTATTTAAAAATAGGCAAAAGATCTGAAAGAAATTTTTTCCAAAGAAGATATTAATTCATTAAAAGAGACTACATTTCATTAGGTAGCAAGAAAATGCAAATAAAAATAAAAGGCCATTCCACACTCACTAGGAGTGGCCATTCCACACTCACTGGCTATAATCAGTAAGATAATACCCCCCAAAATAGAATATATCTCCACATGAAACTTGTATATGAATTTTCATACCTGCATTAATCATAAAAACCCAATGTATAAAGAATTCAAATATTTGTCATCTGATGAGGGGATAAAAAAATGGTGTTACATATGTATGGTGCAATAGCAGTGAAAAATGAAGCACTGATA
Organism: Marmota marmota marmota; assembly: GCF_001458135.2. Classification (NCBI taxonomy): domain Eukaryota; kingdom Metazoa; phylum Chordata; class Mammalia; order Rodentia; family Sciuridae; genus Marmota; species Marmota marmota. The sequence continues at coordinate 9,672,448 of NW_025999942.1, read as the reverse complement.
CATGCCATAACATGAATGAGTCTTGAAAATACATTAAATAAGTCAAACATAAATGACCATATATTGTAAAATGCCATTTCTATGAGAAATTTCTGTAATCAAAGAAATATATGGATAGAAAGTAGATTATTGGTTGTAAATATTGGTGAGCTTGGGAGGAAATGGAAAGTTAACAAGAGCTTTTTTTGAATAGAAAAAAAATGTTCTAAAATTGATTATGATGTTTTCTTAACTCTGAATATGTTAAAACCATTACACTTCACATTTTCCAATGATACATTTATGGCTATGAATTATATCTTGATGATTCTTTAAAACAAAGTATTTCAAAGTAGGAAAAATGACACTTCAAGAATCATCTCTTGCGCACCTACTGTTATCAGTGTTCTACTATTAAGAAAGTTAAGCTTTTATTACTTGGTGATAAAGTGGCCTTATCAACATTATCTTGAAAAGCATTTGCATTTCATTGAATTTAAATTTTAACAAGATATTTGTAGACTCATAAGGTCAATTTACAATAGCTAAACTATGGAACCAACCTAGGTTCCTTCAATAGATGAATGGATAAAGAAAATGTAGTATATATACTCAATGAAATATTACTCAGCTTTAAAAAAGAGTAAAATTATGACATTTTCTAGTAAATGGATAGAATTAGAGTTATCATGCTAAGTGAAACAAGCCAATCCCAAAAAATCAAAAGCTGAATGTTTTCCCTAATGTGCTAATTCACAATAAGCCATGGGGTAGTAGAGAAGAACAGCGTTATCTTAGATCAGGTAGAGGGAAGTGAAGGGAGGGAAGGGGAGGAAACGTAGGGATAGGAAATATAGTAGAATGAAACAGACATTATTACTGTATGTATATATATGACTGCATGACCAATATGATTCTACAACATGTACACTCAGAAAAATGAGAAATTATATCCCACCTATGTATGATATATCAGAGTGAATAAATGCATTCTATTATCATGTATAACTAATTAAAACAAATAAAAATTTAAAAAATTAACATTAATGAATATCATACATTCTAAGGTATTATTAATAAAATTTTATATCACAATATTTAATATTAAGAAAATTATGCTATTTATATAAAATCTTAGTTATAGCTTGGAGCTAAAACAAAATACAGCATATTATGCATCTTATAAAATATAACTCTGAGATAAATTACATTGGCTTCTCTAAATATAAGGACAACTCTTGAGTAGTATATGCACTTAAGTTTTGTTTTTCAGTCAATTAATATGTCAATTTTACTAATGTAAATATATTGTAATGTAATATATTCAGGAACACAGCTGGATAAGTTGACAGCCGGTGTTATCTTCTTAACCAAAACAAATGTTTGGAGTTGGTATTTAAAAATAGTTTTGGCTTGGAATGTGAAACTTCATTATTTATATCTCTATTGCATATGATGCCAAAAAGTATATTTACTCTGAGTATTTTACAGATAATTTGTTGTTGTTGTTTTGGTTAAATTTATTACCAAGCCTTGTTTTTTTTTAAAGCCTGACTATATATCTCATATTTCTGCCTTCTTGAAATAAAACAGGGTAATAATTCTCAGACAATTTGTGAGTTAAAAAGGAAAACAGAGTGTCAATATACTGTGATGGATTTCAAATTGATTCATTAAATGTTTTACTTCTGATTATAAATGCTCTAGTAAAATAATGGTCTTTTCTGTGCCAAGAAATATTTCAATACACTGAAAACTAAACTATGACAAACCACTAAAGTCCTTGTTATGATTTAGATGTAAGATGTCCCCTAAAAGCTCATATGTGAGACATTGAAAGGTGGTTTACAGGTAAAATGATTAGGTTACGAAAGCCTTAACCCAATCAGTGAATTCCCTAATAGGGATTAAATGAGTAGTAACTGTAGGCAGGTAGAATGTGGCTGGAGGAGGTGGGTCCTGGGGGAGTGCCTTTGGGTTACATAGTTTGTCTATATAACTCAAAGGAGATCTCTCTGCTTCCTGAAGGTCATGTTCTGAACTGCTTTCATTCACCACATGATGTTCTGCTTCACATCAAGCCCAGAGGAATGGAGTAGACCATCTGTGAACTGAGACTTCTGAAACCAGGAGCCCCCAAATAAGCTTTTCCTTTTGTAAAATTGCCAGGTCTTCCAGTCATGGTAGCAAAAAAGCTGACTAAAATAGCTCATTAACTACTAAAGAAAGTTGGTCAAATAACACTACATCTTTGGTCACCTAAAAAGCAAACTTTAGAATCTTTGAAATAGTTGTAATTTTTAAGCCTTCAGTATATAATGGAATATTCTCCTATAATCATGCTAAGTAACTAATAAAATGGAATTTGATACAGTCTCTTTCAAAGAGGATAAAAGCACATTATCCATCTGTAAGTGGCATCTGTCAGTATATATGAAATAGCAATAATAGTATATTACCTTAAATAATTAAGGTAATATAATAATAATTAGATAACTAAGGTAATATACTATTATTGTCTACTTTTTATTTCTATTACTTTATATAAATTATAAAAGTGTAAAATGTAGAAGTTAATAAGGCAATGATGATGATAATAAAAGTATACTATATGATCTGTTATGATTGTGAATTTTTAAAAAATCACATAATACCTTATTATTATATACAATTTTTATGGTTTGTGTTTGTATACCATTTAAAAATATAAAGTAAAAATATTGTAAACTAAATTTATCATAGCGTTCACTACTTAAAAACACAACTCTTTTTCTGCTTAATATATGTAGTCAATGTCAATGCATAAATCTTAAAATATGTAAATTTATTTATTTATTTTTTTGTGTGTGTGTGTCCCAGATTTTTATTTTATTTTTTTTAATTGGTTGGTCAAAACATTACAAAGCTCATGACATATCATCTTTCATACATTTGATTCAAGTGAGTTATGAACTCCCATTTTTACCCCAAATACAAATTGCAGAATCACATCAGTTACACATTCACAATTTTTACATAATGCCATATTAGTGACTGTTGTATTCTGCTGCCTTTCCTATCCCCCCTCCCCTCCCCTCTCATCTTCCCTCTCTACCTCATCTGCTGTTGTTTAATTCTCTCCCTTGTTTCCCCCCCCTTTCCCCTCACAACCTCTTATATGTAATTTTGTGTAACATTGAGGGTCTCCTACCATTTCCATATGCTTTCCCTTCTCTCTCCCTTTCTTTCCCCCCACTCGTCTCTGTTGAATGTTAATCTTTTCCTCATGCTCTTCCTCCCTGTTCTGTTCTTAGTTGCTCTCTTTATATCAAAGAAGACATTTGGCATTTGTTTTTTAAGGATTGGCTAGCTTTGCTTAGCATAATCTGTTCTAATGCCATCCATTTCCCTGCAAATTCTATGATTTTGTCATTTTATAGTGCTGCATAATACTCCATTGTGTATAGATGCCACATTTTTTTTATCCATTCATCTATTGAAGGGCATCTAGGTTGGTTCCACAGTCTAGCTATTGTGAATTGTGCCGCTATGATCATTGATGTGGCAGTATCCCCATAGTACGCTCTTTTAAGATCCTCAGGGAATAGTCCGAGAAGGGCAATAGCTGGGTCAAATGGTGGATCCATTCCCAGCTTTCC
>NW_025999942.1:9614082-9667509 GCF_001458135.2 Marmota marmota marmota | reverse complement strand
TAAAGCTGATTCATTCAATTCATAAAAGGCTTCCAGGTTCTGTATGCATATAGTGATTTTTTGTTTGTTCTTAGGACTATATGTTTAGGTTAGGTGCTATGATGGTATGAGGGTTAGTATGTCTTGGCTACTTTAGAAGATTGCTCTACTGAAGGTGGATACTAACAGGCAATTGGTTCAGGGTGTTGGTAGTAGCTAGGTATTTAGGAGCCCTATAGACAGCCTCGAGACATTCACCTATTTGCATTTAGACAATTACATGTAATGGAAGATGTAATGTTTGGGATGAAAGTTGGGGTGTAGGGGAATGAAGGTGCTCTTAAAAAGAAAGAAGGAGAGAGAGATAGATTAGAGGAGAATGAAAAGAACAATAAAACTTGAAATGGGAAAGAAAGAGAGAAGGAAAAGGGGAGAAAGGAAGAGAGAGAGAAGAAGAAAAAAAATATTGAAGTCTTAGAGATCCATTTTCTTCTCTTCCAGTAGGCGGAGCTGTGCCCTCCGAGCAGAGCTTCTGCTCTCTACCTGCCCATAGCAATCCCTGTAAGGCGTCTCCTGGAAGACTCTCAGTCTTGTCAGTCCAGAGCCGTTTCACTTCTCCAGCCCTTACCCCCCTTACTCCTGTCAGCCAGCCAGCCAGGTCCTCTTCACCAGAAGCGGTTCCCCAGAGATCTAGTTACACTTGCAGCCCCACCGCGTGTCCCATTTAAGCCCCAGTGCTGTGGTAAACTTGTGGCTAAGACCTTGGGAGTCACCGCTGGTGACATGGGTGGTAGGGGTCGGGGATCCCCTCTGCTTCCCTACAGACACGACCCCTGAGAGGTCCATGAAGTTTCCTGGCTGCTTGTATCTGGATGGGGAGGGAGTCACACACCTGCTAAAGTGGATTCTGCTGGGAAGGAATTCCGTTGGCCGAACTCCGATGACGTCACCTCTCTGCTATGGCGGGCCCCAGGCTCCTTGCCGGAGTGTCTGAAGGAAGGGGTGGGACTGGTCCGTCCCTGGTTGGCTTCAGCTCCCAGCTCGCTATTTCATGAAGGCTTGGCTAAAGACTTCTTCCTGCCAAGTTGCGTCTCGGAGGCTAGCGGGACCCAGTCACATTTGCTGCTGGCGGACGGGCCAGCAGCCGCACTGCGGCATGCGGACTGTGGCTGGTGGATCTGGACCTCTGCATCTCCTGGCAGGGATTCGCTCGTCTGGGGCAATCTGTCGCTTCAAAAAATCCTAGTAGCTCCCGGCCGGTCTCTCTTCAGTGGAATTTTGCTAGGAGAGTCTCCGTTGGTAGAATCTAAGCATTATCTATGCGTCTTTATGACCCCATCACTGGGGGGGTATTGAAAACGCTGCCTCTCTGCCCGCCGCCATGTTGGATCTCAAAATATGTAAATTTATACATAGATGTCTGAATCAGGGAATGCCATGAGACCAAAAAACAAACAAAATACCTGAACACTCAAGTATCTATAAAAACTTAAGTATCTACATATAACAAATGTTGATTTCATCAATTTTCTTCCAGTTCAACCATAGTATATGTATTTGAAGAATTTTTTTTTATAAATTTCATGTTATCTAAAATCACCTGGTTTTAAATTATATATAATTTGTTCTTATTCATATGGCAGAAGTAAAAATGAAATCACTTTATAATGTAATCAGCCATTAGCTTAATCTCCTTTCCAATAGAACTGGTGATGAAACAGAATTCTATCTCTATGTTTGGAAGTGTCTTTATGTTCTTTTAACTATAGATCCAAACATAATACAAATGTCTTTAACAATTTCTAACAATATTATTAAAAAAGTAGCTTAACCCAGCATGGTAGTGCACACCTATAATCCCAGGGAGGCTGAGGCAGGAGGATCATGAGTTCAAAGCCAGCCTCAGCAAAGGCTAAGCAACTCAGTGAGACCCTGTCTCCAAGCCCTACAAAAAGCACTGAGGATGTGGCTCAGTGGTTGAATGCCCCATAATTCAATCCCTGATTACCCCTCCCCGCCCAAAAATTGTATGTACACATTATAGAATACTACATTACCTATTAACAGTTTTCAAATTGCTTAAAACGTTGGTGAAGTCTAAAGAACATAAGTACATCTTGTTTATATTTATTTGTACTTACATCTACTAAAAAGGCATCAGTAAATTTAAAACTAGATAATGAATATTTCAAACTGTTCTGGGTTAGGAATAAAATATTTTACTTGAAATTATTAATATTTGTAAGCTTTCCATTAATTTAGGGTTATTAAATGTATAACATTTCTAATTATGAAAATGTGAAAGTATTAATCTATTCTTTCAAACATCCTTTATTATATACCTAGAATGAGAAAGGTGATATACTAAGCTCAAAGAATAGAACCATGAACAAGTTCAGGGCAGTTTGCTTCCACATATACTGTGAAAAGACAGCTCCATGTATAGCTTTAATATGTTTAGAAAAAAATTGGGATCTGAAGGGAGCATCTGATATCTTATTAGAAGTTATTGTTCCTTCAGCTTTATCTGGCAGTATAATAAGTTCTGAAAACATTCTTTTTAGAGATGGCCCATTTCTATCCTGACATGTGTACAAAGGGCAGACTGGTTTTGGCCTCAGGCAAAGATTGATTTATCATGTTTCTTTTGAACTAAAATCGATCCCTCTGCATTTTTTTTTCACTTTAAAATTACTGTTAAACATCTTAAGCATAAATATAGTACTTAACAGAAAAAAAAAGCATTAAAAGAAAGATCTAAGAGGGAAACATAAAAAGAAGTAGTTCCATAATAATGTGATTCATCAGAAAATGCGTAATGTACAATACTATTTTATGATATAAAATTAGGAAAATGAGATATATATACATAAAATTAGATGTCTTTTCTTATTTGTAAGAAAAGCAAATTATCGACATAATTTATTGAAAACTGGAATTGTTAATGGAAAAGAGTGTAGGCAAAAGTTTCTGCCTTTTTTTCATCTTCTTGTGTTTTAGGAAGACTTTTTGAACTATTCTAATAATGAGAGAATGTCAATTACCACAGAGAATTTTACAGATAAAATGATTGATAAAATAGCTACTTTCAAGTTATTATGAAAGTACATTAAATGTGTGTTTATAAGATATTTTAAACATGAGTGTCCTTTCTTGAACTTGTGTTAGTTACATTATTGCCACAACGTGAGACATACAATATATCTACAAAAGCTTAAATCTGCTAGACAATAAAGAAAAGAGAATACATTTTTGATAGTAAGTTGTAAGTGTGTTGTAAATGTGACTCTATAAAGCTGTGTATTATACTGTGTTTTAGAAATAGCTCAGAGGAATATGAAAACTTAAAAATGCAAATGAAGGAAATGCAAAATAAATGTAATGCCTTTAAGTAGATTAACATCATCATTAACTTCTTCATCATCATAAGCAAAAATGAAGCATAGGGGTGCATTTCTTAATAAAATGCTCAAGTTTGGACCTTTAAAACCCAACATTGAAACATGTTTTAACAGTACATAAATAGAAGAAATGAACTGTGCTATTAGATACTCTATGATTATGTTGAATTAATATTTAAAATCCTTAACAATGCATATTTAACTGTGGTTATATTAGAGAACTCTCAAAATTGAACAAAACATGGTGATGTAGGACTGTAACCCCAACTATTAAGGAGACTAAGGCAGAGAGATCTCAAGTTCAAGGACATCCTGGGCAAATTAAGGAGACCCTATCTAAAAATAAAGTTTAAAAATAAAAGGCCTCAGGAATGTAATTCAATGACAAACTGCTCTTCAGTTCAATCCCCAGTACATCCTCCAATAAAAACAAAACAAAAAACCCAACCTCTATTAATTGCAACTGAAATTTTCTATGTAGTCAAATTGCAATTACACTGGTGAATAGTTATTTATTATCATATTACTATCTGAAATACATTTCTATCAAATTATTCAGTGCAATCTGAATATATTATTGATAACACTAAAAATAATTAAAAGTCAATATTTTCTTTAACCCTCCATTAAAGTCAACTTCAGTCTCAGCATGTAGTATTATCAGTGATCCTAATTTAGAGCACAAGTGAAAACTGCCTATCACAAGTCCTCAACAAGTTCCTGCACTCTAAAGGACAGAATGGGTGGTGATGAAGAAATACCTAATTTGATTCCAGTAATCATGAAAAATAAGTAGTCAGTCTAATTTAGGGACAGAAAAATTAAGAAAAATAAGAACAGAAAAACAAGAGGAAACTCTTTTCCACCCAGGTTTCCACATGCTTTTTTTTTTTTTTAGTGTTTGTGATCATTAAATCATTAAATAAAATTCCTCAGCACTAAATCTCAATAGCAGTGTTCCTTGACACTAGTATCTGTATCTATCCTGACATTTCTGATCAATCTATCAAGAAATCTGAAAGTCGAACTTTGCTAATTTTCAATTTAAACAATTACATACAACTTAAACTTGTTACCCTGACCACAAGTGAATGTGAGACACTGAAAACCAATTGAAATAAAGTAATAAATAAAGTGGGGGAAGGCATTAAAAATCAATTTGGGGTGGCATGGTAGAGCACACCTACAATCCCATATATTTGAGATGGTGTAGGCAGGAACATCATAAGAGCCAGACAGCGCAATTTAGCAAGTCCCTGTCTCAGAAACTAAAAAGGGCTGGACATGTAGCTCAGTGGTATAGTACTTGTTTAGCATGTGTAAGTTCATGGGTTCAATCTCCAGTACCTCAAAAACAAAATCAATTTTTATACTAATATATCACATAATAGTGTCAATTAAAATAGCTATGAACTTTATTTTGGTGACTTAGATGTGCAAGGAAATTTAAACTCCATCTATTCCTCCAAAGAAAACTCTAATTTATTGTTTATTGGAAGAGTTATTGTTAAAGATAAAAAGCATGCTTTTAGCTAGAAACTGTGAGACATGTCAGATATTCCATTAACAGAAACCACATTGATAAGTTCATTCTTTTCCTTGGGCATAACTCTAATAGTTCTGAAAGACAACCTTTCAAAGTACAGGATTTTTTTTATACCACCAGACTGAAAGCATTTTACTTCCTGCATTAACAGGAGCTTTGGGGGGACAACTATATTCAAACCATAACACTTGATGTTGAAAAAAAAAAAGCAGTAAGACACTTAGTAGGGCTGGAATTGTATGACACAGGGAAATTCCTAGTAGGAAAAGTGATTGGAAAGAATATCAGTAGCAAACCACATGTATACTTGCTAAATTATTGGATCCAAGACTGTTTAAAGTCAAAATTCCAAACAAATACCCAAGAGAAAAAGGAGAATTATTTAACTTATTACAATACAGTAGACACTTTGTCAGGATAAAAACTTGAGAAATACTCCAACAAAAGAATTCACAATATATTTGTGAAGATCATTCAAAAAACATAAAAAATATAATTAATTATATAAGGAAGTCCATAATGATATTGCATAATCCTAAGGAAAGGAATAGATACTAAGATTTCAAATAATGGACATAATGTCATGGAGTTTTGATATTTCTTTGGTAGATAAACTTAACTGGAAATGGAAGGATTATTTAGAACTTAATACCAGGGATTCTGTAAAGAAATATCTGAAGCTGCTAAGAGTGACAAAAGCACACAACACAGGTTTAGGTGGGGTGAGATCAATTCCATTTAATTTTAAGTAAAATTCTCAGGTAGTACTTTAGAAGCAATTCATGAAAGATTATGTACATGAGAATAAGGAGCTTGCACCTGCTATTTTGTGTGTATGTGGAGCAGGGCAGTTTTGAAGAGATTGTTTCCAAATAGGAGAGATTGTTTCCAAATAAGAAAGATTAGAGATGGGGAAATGCAGGCTTGAATAGCCATAGGAAGGACTTTTGGAATTGCTGTTCAGGAAAGTTTCCACAATCTCAGCCTTCTCTACAATGGGAATTGTTCTCAAAAGCACTGAGAAAAGGCACCTTGCTACTCAAGACCCTCCAGGGGGCATGTATCAACCACTTCAACTGTAGCAGTTAAGGCAATAGATTTCTGAAGGGCTCGCTTGGAAGTTATTCCACTTGTCCATTACTTACATATCTGCCTGCCAGTGGAGAATAATACCTGTTTCTTTTCCAAGATTTCCTCTTATTAGCAAACTATAAACCAGAATCCACTGGGGAATGAGTTATTACAAAATGAAGTTCTTGGCATCTCCTACAAAAGGCAGAGAGATGAACTTAGAAGTGAGTAGCAGTGAAGATTGGTGGGAACAGACCATCCAGTAGGATAGGAAAGATCAAAAGACTGAAACAGACTCCAGACTTTGCATCTATCTTTATCCAAAGAAAAGTTCAATTTTGAAATTATAGTTTCATATAATACTTAACTTAAACAACTGATTATACTTCTCAAATTTTAAACAGAATGAGAAACATTTAAATATTGCTATTTCCAATAAAAATGAATTATATTAAGTACATAAAGCATCAATTGTCATGCCTTAATTTTATTTAGCCACTGGCAACCATTTTTTTTCAATCTGTCTTCTTATGACATGACTATGAAAAACTTTCCATTCTTGCTATTCTTATCTGTTTTTGTCACTCTTTAATGCTTTTAAAATGTGATATCCAGAATTAAATAAGGGTCTCATAATAAAATATAAGTAGAATACAGTAGAACTGTTTCAGTCAATGATTTTGATACTATCTTTATATTCATTCAGCCAAAGTTTAAAATTGTGTTTTAGAATTAGTTTTATATGTCTGCCTAATCTTGGACTTGCAATCAAAATTTTCTAGTATTTTGCAAATGAACCAATGCCAAGCTAGGTCACCTTCCCTGGATAGATGTTGGAATCATTAACACAAAATCAATAGCTATCACCAAATAGATGAGTGAAATTTGCAAAGGAAAGATAGCAAATCTTATGAAAGAAATACACAAAGCATATTAATGTCTGATTTTTGAAGATGGAGTTCACAGCTGAAGAGTTTATCAAAAAATTGAAATTAGGCCAGATAAATATTATTTATGAAACAAAATTTGAGCCAGTAAAGAAGTTAATTCCATTTTATATATAGTATAACAAATGAGGTGATTTCCTATCAAAGCAGTTAAAATGAAAAAGAAAATACAGCACAATAGATCTGTTTCAAAGCACAGATTGAATAGATTGGATGAGACATATGCCTGATTAGACAAGGATCAGAGGCAAATATGTGATGAGAAATTGTAATATCAGATGCAAAATACTAATTTTAAACTGTTAGAATCAAGGGAAAAGAGAGATCTAGGAAAATAAATAGTAAATTTTCTCTCAAAGAGTGTGACCATGAGCTACTGCAATATGGTGGAACACCATGGCTCAAAAATAATTTGAAATCATTTAAATTTCAACAGATATGACACAATACATAAGCAATATATTTTCAAAAATAAACTAAGATAGAGATATTTGGAATGTGCATCATCTTAGAATGGTTTGTATTTGCTTTAAATATATTTTCATATAGAATATATCTTTTAAAGTCTCCAAAAATACTGCTGCTGTTGAGTGAGAAATTATAGAACAATCCAAGCAGCTGCAAGAAAAACAGTTTTATTACTAAATTAATAATTTCAAACTGGACCAGAAGGGACCATCATCCCTCTGGTTATGGAAGCATATTGTTCTTCAGCTTAGCTAAGCCAGGAGCTTCTAATTGTAATGAAATGAGCCTAATTAAATGACAGCAGATGGACTTTGATATTTTAGTTGATGAAGTATTTGTTTACACTGATTTTTTATGGTTCATATAATTTCAAAAGTAGTACTGTGCCCAGTCATGGAATACTACTGAAAAAGGATTTGACAACAGAATTAAAATTCATGAATCTCCTTTTAATTTCTCTATTTTCATCTAATGTACTAATCTGCTTAAAGTATTAAAGAATAAAATGAAAATCATATTAAAACTCTATTTAGAATACTTTCATGTAGCTCTCACCAGTGATTTGAAAATCAAAGTCTGAGTTGTGAAAGAAACAGAAACCTTAAAGCTTAATGAGATCTATCTCCAATAAATTATTCCCTTGAGTTGAAAAGTTATACAATACTTTACAATTGTTTTTTTTTCATTTTATAACGATCAAAATTTAATAATATTAGCAAAAATAACACTTTCAAAATTGGCTAGCATTTATATAAGGTTTACACTAAGTCAGAAAATACATTAAGTGCTTTTACAGTAATCATTAAATGCTTTTAGAGTAATTGTTTCTACACATAAAATCAGATGGGTATCAAACTGTTGTAACAGGTTACTCTATATAAGAATGAGAATTATCAAAAAATACCATAATGTTCACACATATAAAGTATACAATTTGAATTACTTTTAGAATGTCTATAATGCTGGTAAAAATGCTTGTGTGTGAAGAAAATCAAAGAAAAATTATGAAATAGGCTTAATTTATTTTACAAACTCTACTGAGTGATATTCACTAAAACTTTTGAATTATAAAAACAGTGTTGAAATTCAAATTTTTAAACAAAGAAAAATTATTTTATGAAACTAAATATTTAGTACAGAAGTTCCCAAGAGTTCTGGAATTCAATATTCACTATATAATATACAGTGTAGCTTTAAATTTTTCTCCACATATCATGTAGGCAAAGCTGTAGCAAACATAATGTGCTATCATGGAATGGTTGAAAGATAATACAGAAGAAAACATTTTTAAAAATCAGCAGCTATAGCCAGGCACAGTGGCGCATGCCTGGAATCCCAGTGGTTTGGGAGGCTAAGGCAAGACAATCAAGAGTTCAAAAACAGGGGCTGGGGTTATGGCTCAGAGGAAAAGGGCTCATCTGGCATGCGTGAGGCACTGGGTTCGATCCTCAGCACCACATAAATATAAAATGTGTCCACCTATATCTAAGAAATAAATATTTAAAAAAAAGAGTTCAAAGCCAGCCTCAGCAATGATAAGGTGCTAAGCAACTCAATGAGACCCTGTCCCTAAAAAAAATACAAAAATAGGACTGGGAATGTGGCTCAGTGCCCCTGAATTCAATCCCCGGTACCCCACCACCACCAAAAAAAAGTCAGCAACTATGGAATTGTGTGTAAAAAGATACCTATAATGTGGCAATTAAGAAAAATTGGTTTACACAACTTTCAAATCCCAAATAGTATTAATACTTACATTGCCTGTAAAGTGTAAATAAAGCCATAAAAGCAATAATAAAGTATATCACATAGTGTATCTTTATGTTGAGATTATGAGATATGACTATGGTAATATATCCCATGTAACAAATAATGAAAAAGTGCTAAGCATACAAAACTCATTTAAACTTAAAAGTTGTTCAATGTCACCACAGTAATTATTTTCACCCTTGTTTATACAGTGTCTCTATTATTAAGATATTAACATCCTTACCATTGTGTAGCTGTGGGCCACTTTCATTAGTTCGATGCACCCTTGAGCATCTGCGAATGCTCGGATTCCTAAACAGTTAGATGGGTGCAGAAGCTTCATGAGGAAGTGGCAGCACACTTCCACTACTTGAGGAAGCTGAAGAAGGCATGCTGCAGCAAGAAGGTTTTCAATGGTGTCTTCTTTCAATTCCAAGCAACCTAAACATAAGAGAATTATGAAACTCTTGAGTTTAACAGGCATTGCTCTATTTCTCAAAACATTAGCAAATCTACTAGAAGGACTGAGATAGATTGATAATCAAGATAAATATGACCAGAAAAGGCGAGTAATTATTTTAAGTACTTTGTACTTCTTCATGCAATGTTCAAAATCATCCAGTAAATATAAATGCAGTTTTACCTACAATATCTGTACCTATGTCAGAGCAATTATGGTTCTTCCTTTAGTTATAAAATAAGAACAAAGAGAAATATGGTTCAAGCTATGTTTCTTCAAATTTAGGGGATCAGAGGTTCACTACATTTCTGAAATATGCATCAATTTGTGTCTGAATATGAGGATAATCAAGATATGTACATAATTTTATATATACATATGCTTCAGATTTCTAATATGGTATTTAATTCACTGTATCGATGTTTCTAATTGTCTATAATATTTCTTTCCTTTTGGTCAGTTATATTATCCGCAATACATTACTTCTTCTGTCTTTACCTTTTTTTTTTCTTTTTTCTAACTTTCAGAAAATGGGGCTATTTTTGAGATGTTTAGGACTCACCCTTGAAACATTCTGGGTTACCTATATGGGGTTAGATTTCAATTAGTAATGCAATGTCTTTCTGGTTTTACTCTCAGATTTTCTAACTATATTTGAATGGGTTTGGGTTAAGTCATAGTCTCAGAAATGGTTTATTCTATTTTGTGCCATAGACTAGTAGTAGCTCTTTATTAGGAATATCTTTACTAATTTTTCCTGAAAACAGAAGCAGACCACATTTCCCTTGATTTATAGGGGACATAAGTTCTTGTTCTGAACCATGAGCAGAAAGGATGGCTGTTTGTTACCAACAAACCAACACATTCAGGATAGATATCTTCACAGTCTATGCTCTCCTTCACTCTAATAGCTATTAAAGGTGATAATAAAAACCAAGTGGATGCAAATTATACAAGAAAGAGCCAAAGTCCTGAATCAAAACCTGGAATCACTAGATTGAGCTAATAATACTCAAATTGTATTTTAATAATATACTTAGTATTTAAACATATATATTAACTTCTGCAGCCTCATTTACTTTGTTGCAGTTTTCATTTTAATTATCTAGAACCTGTAATTATGTGAACATTTTAATACCATAAGTTATTTTGCCTTCTGTCATTACTACTATTTTTTTTTTTTTGCTAAATGAATCAAGCTTTTCAGTGAATTGCCTCATTAAACCATTATTTAGAAATCAAAATATTTTTCTGGATCCCTATTAATGAACACTATAGACCAATGGTAATGGGTAGATATTTTTAGGAGTATAATTATTTCATTAAACTTATTTAGAAATTACTGGCATTGCTGAATATGAAGATATATGCTATCATTAGTACTGGAAAATTATTGCCCATTTTTATCTAAATGATTCTTAATTTTCTCTTAAAGAATATTCCTAAGGAATATAAATTGGAACACCTCATTCTCTCCTCCATGTCTGTAACTTTTTTCATAGCTTCCATTCACTAATTCTTTGTAATATCTAACATTTTATTTACCCCTCATTTTTAGAACAGCAATAGAGTTTGTTTGTTGGTTTGTTTATTTATTGGTACCAGGAATTGAACTCAGGGGCACTCAATCACTAAGCCACATTCCCAGCCCTATTTTTTTTTTTTTTTTTATTTAGAGACGGTGTCTCACTCTGTTGCTTAGTATCTTGCTTTTGCTGAGGTTGGGTTTGAATTCAAGATCCTCCTGCCTCAGCCTCCAAGCCACTAAGATTACAGGCATGTGCCATTGCACCCAGCAATAATATTTATTTTTATTTTTAGAAGTGATCTCCATGAGAATTACTTGTGCCACAATGTGTGTAATATTTTATATCCACCTTCAAATCCATAGATACTTCCTTGGGTTTGCTCATTTTGACTCAGGATGTCAAATGCTGTTGATCCTTGACTTCTTAACAGTTTATCTAACCTTCAATTCTAGAAGTACCTTCCATTTGAATTATTCACTTTATAGAATTTCTAATTAATTAATACAACACAAACTTTTGTTACTAAAAATAAATATACTTACTATATTCCTTTATTATTCATTTGTTTTTCTGCTTTCTGTCTTCATATAACTTTACCATATTTAATTTTGGTTATAATTACCTAAATATAAATATGTATGAATCTTAGTTAAAATGGAAAACTGTGAGAATTTTAGTTGTTTTTCTAAGAAAATAATGATCTGTGCTATGCACATTTCCAAGTCTTCTAAATACTGAAGTTTGAATTATTCAAGTTAGTTTTATAAATAAAATGTTTTGTTTTTCACACCAAAGTTTTTATTCTGGAATATTTTTCACCTTCATTAATTTGTAAGAATAATATAAAAATACTCATATGCCCTTCATCTACCTTCACCAAGTTTTAGGTATATATATGTGTGTACATTGATGCTATACTTGTTAAATTATCTGAAAATTTATTTCAGCCATCATATTTCAAACTTAGGTGTTTCTGCATGTATTACCAAAAACAAGGATATTCTCCAGTTTAGTGGCAATGTAATTATCTCATATGAAACTGATGTAAAATTATTTGCTGCAACAACATTTTCACAAAATGTTCAACTAATATGCTGTATATCTTTAATTTTTTTAAATTCATGATCTAGTCAAGGATACCTTATATTTAAGTTCCTTCACCTTTTTTAGTTTAGAAAGTTCCCCAGTCTTTTTGTCATGCATGGTATTTATTTTGGTGAAGAATGCAGAAAGTTGTTTGTAGAATTCCTCAGTTTGTTCTTATCAAATAATTTCTCCATGATGGAATTTTTAAAAAAATTTTAAATACCTATATTTTGTTTATTTATTTTTATGTGGTGCTGAGGATTGAACCCAGGGCCTCACATGTGCTAGACCAGCGCTCTACTGCTTAGTCACAACCCCAGCCCCATCTCCATGATGAAATTTGGTGAAATATTTTTGACAGGAATATCACTGATCTTATACTTTTTTAATGCCCCTTCAGGAGACTCATGATGTCAGAGTGTCCCATTGTTGGTGGCACTAAGCTTAACACCTTTTCTAAAGGAGTACGTATCTGCCATATTTCTTCATTTTAAAGAAACATCTTTATTTATAATTGATAAGTAATCTGCTGGATGAGAAATAGTTTTCCTTCCATACAATGACATTTCACCCATAACCTAACATGTTTAACAGATAAAAAGGATTATATTTTATTTATGAGTTTCATTAAAAGAGTAAGACAGCAAAGGAATCTAAAGCAGGCTTCTAAGTGTAGAAAGGAC
This sequence comes from Marmota marmota marmota, assembly GCF_001458135.2. Taxonomy (NCBI): domain Eukaryota; kingdom Metazoa; phylum Chordata; class Mammalia; order Rodentia; family Sciuridae; genus Marmota; species Marmota marmota. The sequence continues at coordinate 9,654,590 of NW_025999942.1, read as the reverse complement.
TGATGAAGAAGAAAATAAAGAACAGATGAATTAAGGTAATAATTGAAAGGGACTACATGTAATGTAAAACAAAGATACTGTTCATTATATATTAATTTTCAATTAAATAACTTCATTTATTTTATATGAGGGATGTTCTATCAGTAAGAAAATTAACCTTGTTATTTAAAACTCCAAGATTTCAATGAATTTGCATTCAGATATTATCAAGTAGCAGAATACTGAGAACTGTAGTTCAATTCAGAGGGAGATGTTTGCTTATAGCAACAAAATTCTCTGAGGAGTTTATCACAGAATAAATAACACTATCATGCAATAATGTTGTCAAATAAAATCATTATCTAAAGATGAGAGACTTATACCAATTTGAATTAAGACTAATTACATCAGTGCTAATTATTGATATATATTTAAAGTTTTATAAAATACATAGAGCACCAAAAACAGTATTCTATAAGTTGTAAAAACCTATTTTTATATAAATCTTAGTTTATTTATGAAATATTTATAAACATAAGTTAAAATTGTGGACACACTGAAATCTGCTATTTATAGGTAATTGATCCTAAGTCTAGTAATTTTTAATGTTATATATGTATCTTAATATATTTTCATGATTTAAGACCTTCAGAAGGATTTTTTTTTCTAAATTGTTCAATAAGGCAGCAAGAAAATCAGGTGAAAGGGATAAACACAAAAGGTACAGCTTTTATAAATTACATATAACTATGATTTTAGAAGAACAGGAGGTGACTTTCCTTAGTTTTATTTACAATTTGTCTCAGTAGATTTTGATCAGAACAACTAGCACAGCGGGCCTGGACTGCTGTACTTGAAAATAGCTGCCTATAAGATGTGATTAACTGGGATCTGAGATCTTAGATTTCAAGAGGATTCACACCACTAATTGATATGAAAAGCTCACTGTGCCTAAACTGTTTGTACATACAGTGTGGTTTATGCTGAATACCTGTTTCCTTCTGAGAGTCTGAAATAATGTTATGTCTAGACAGTAGCAGTCTATATGATGCACAACTAATAAAACTCTGCATACTATGTCTCTGATTGGCTTCCCTGGTTGGCACTTTGTCACAACTCATTAAAGGGGGGATGCACTGTATCCTGTAGGACTCAACTAGAATGGGGCCCTTGGAAATATGTGTCTGGTTTCCTCTGGATTGCATTCCATGGGCCTTTGCCCTTTCCTGACTATGTGTCTTCTTCCATAATTAATCATAGCCATTAGTATGCAGATTCTTGATAGTTATTCTAGCGAACTACTGAACATGATAACCTCCCAACATATTATTCTAATCAGAAGAGTTGTGGTAGAAGACTAGAAGATCAGTATATTTAATATTTAATTCACCAAAATTAAATATAGATTTATTACAATCATATTCAAATATAGAATTATAAAATCTATATTTATAAATACAGACTTATTACAATCATATCTCAGGATATATTTTGTGGACATTATAAAACCAATTCCATAAATCATATGGAAATATAATGAACCTAGAATAGCCAAAACAATTTTGAAAAATAGCAAAATGACACTAGCAACAGTACCTGATTTCAAAACTTAATACAAAACTACAGTACTTAAACTTGATTGGTATTGGTCTAAACATGTTTAGAACAATATGCCTAAATATATAGGTCAAAGCAAGAGGATAATTTTCAGTAATAAATGGACAAGTCACATATGAAAAGACACAAGGCAATTCACTTGAAAAACGGATACTCTGAAAAAGTATCCATATACAGAAGAAACATGTACTGCAGTCTATACCTTCACAACATGTAAAATATATTCAAGATGAATCTAAATGTTAAACTTTGGACAATATATCTTTAATTAAATAATAGGAGAAGTTAAAGATTTTTTAGGTTAACTATCAAAAACAGCCCACAAAAGGATAAATTGACAAATCTGACTTCACAAAAATCACTGCAAGAGACACTACTACAGAAACAAAAGGTGAACCAGACTGGAGAAATGTTTACAAATCTTATATCTGATAAAGCATTAGAACCAGAAAATACAAAGGACTTTCAAACTTGATTAGAGAAAACTTAATATGGGGCAAATGATTTAAACAATGTTGTCACAAAAGTGGGTGTATGAATGGAAGCTGCTGACTGTCACTATTGTTTTAGGGAATACACATTAAAAACACAATGAGAGATACTAAGTCTCTATGAGAAACTCTACTGGGAATGTAAAATTGCACAACTACTTTGGAAACTACTTTCACCTCATCTGACTCAGCCATTCTGCTCCTAGCTATTTGCTTATGAAAACTGAAGAGAGTGTATGGATATACACTCTTTATCTATAGATTTTTATAATGACCAATGGCTGGAAATAATCCAAATGTTTATTGACAGGTTATTAGATAAGCAATTGGTGCCTATCTATTCCATGGTATACTTCACAGCATATCATTTTCCTTTCATAAAACAGAAAGAAATTTTGAGGGATGCAACATCATAGCTCATCATGCAGAATGCTAAATAATTATGTCCAACAAAAGAAAGTCTCTTCATAAAGAGTACAGAGACTATAATTTAACCTAATTAAAATCCTTGAAAATCCAAAGAAATCTATTGTGACAGAAATTAGTTATTTCATTAGTGCCTATGTGTGAGGTAAGAATAAAAAAAAGCAACAAGATAAATGCAAAAAGATATGAGAAAATTTGGGGAGCGATAGTATATTCACTACTTAGATTATGTTGATGATTTCATGAGTATATATATGTCAAACTTACCAAACTATACACCTTATATTATATTATATGAGGCTTATTGCATATCAATTATTCAACAATAAAATTTTAAAAAAGAATATTCAAATGTATTTTACAAATACATTCAATAGAATGATTTAAATTTATATTTAGCTATAAATGTTTTCTGAGAGTCTAAATTCAAACACATACTAATATGTTAAAATTTAGAGAAATTATGAGTCATGCATTATATTTTTTCTTAATTTTGTAATATCTATAAATTATAATCATGGCAAGTGACATATGCTATACCATTTTAAATACAAGGTAAATATATTGCTTAAATAGTTGTACAAATGTAAGACTAACATACAAAATGACATGTGCATTTGAGTATATGCATGTTTCTATGTGTGTCTTTACCTTCGTAGATCAATACTTGCAAAAATATTAATGGATGATTTTTTAATGTTATAAGCTGTAGAATATTTAATATATTTATTTTCAAAATCAAACAATTACTCAGCCCAAATTCAAATACTATACTAGCACTGAACTTCACAATAATTTACACAGAATTTTAGCAAAGCACTTTCCCATATTTTTTCATACAAAAGAACTTTTTATAAATTTTTACATACCACATTTTGCAGTTTAACTTTTACTGTCAAGATTAATTTTTAAGATAAACACATAAAAAGTGTACATATATATGGAGTACTGATGACATTTATATATATATATATATATATATATACCTTGTATAATAATTATGTTAAACATATCTAGCTCACCAAATATTTATCATTTCATTATAAATAACCTATAAAGCATTCAAGTTATGTTTTTCTAGCTTTTTGAACATTATTGTCTATACTCATATGTACAGTAATTTTTATATTTAAGTTTTAAATTACTTATTGGTGATTTCTGTGGTTAATTTGGGGCTTATAACCATTGTCTGTCTTGAAGAGTTAAAAATGTTGTATTTTTTTAAACTTAGAATATAGCCAATGAAAGATACCTCTGTGAAAGCAGAAAGCACAAATGGGATAATCATTGAGTTTAGAGCTTGAATGCTCACAAATTGAGCTACTTCATGCATGATATATTTTTTTACATCTAAAACCTGGACATTTCTCTGACTGATTTTGATGGTAAAAAGGCACAAGTCTGCCAAGTATTTGACTTAAAAGTTAACTAAAAAGTGAAAAAAAAAAGAGTAATTCTATGCTTCCATTCAAAGTTAACTTTTAAGGCATAATATTCACAAATAGATTAAGAGAGTGAATCTACCTGTTTTCACTCAGGTACCACAGAAAATCAGCTTGAAAATACCTAATACTTAGATGAAACCTAAGAAGGCTCTGACTTTAGTAACAGAAAACTTTTAGAAATTATTTTCAAAAAAAAATTTGTCTTCAGAATTAATTAATTGAGAATGTCAGTACTTATCAGGAAATAGCCTTCTTTTCAAGGAACTTCTTAATTTCCCTCATGATCACCAGAGTTTCAGGTTTCTGATTCAGACAAGAAAACATGTATCAGAAAAGGAACTATTCCTTAATATCTATTTTTCTTTTATCAATGAAAGAAATATTTACTAAAATTTCCCCAGAAGTTTTTTTTTTTTTTTGTCCATGCTGCCCTGGAAAGATTGTGTAATGTGACTGTACCTAACTAAGTTGAGAGGCAAGGATGAAAATGCAAATGTCTGGTTTTGATTGGTTAGAATTAGTCATTATCCTCTGATTCAATAGAATGGATTAAAGAGGGAATGGTTACAGATAGTTATCACCAAGGAATGCTACAGTCATCTTCACTTATCCTAAGTAAATGGTAAAGCTATTAAATATTCCAAATGGATATAGACTTAAACTCTTGATTTTCTACAAGACAATGCATTTAAATGTATACTATATTGAAATGAAGCTGTGTAAAACAGAATGAGAAGGAAAGAGTGGATATTTATATAAGTACATGACTTTCACTGTTCTAGTATTTATTATGTAAGTGACCCTCTAGTAACAATTTATGATATTATAAATTAAATACATACATATATATGGTTAAAAATCAGTTATATTGAAAGATGTATATTACCAAAGGTATTATATTTAAAATGTGTATTTTACCAAACAACTGCAAAAATTGCCTATAAAATTCACAAAATAAATTAAATGCTATCTATCTGTCTTCCTCCCTCCCTTACTATCAATAGCAAGAAAAAAGTAATCTCATTGATTTTCATGAAACTAAACCTTCAAAATTGGTATTTTAAGAAACACAGAGGGATTTTAAAAGTATATCTTCAATTTAGAATACTTGTAGATTTCAAAGAAAATTTCAAAGTAATTACACAGATTTTTTTCACCTAACATAAACCCAGTCTCCTTTATAATTAATATCTTACATTAGCATGGAACATATGTTTTATTAATGAACAAATACTGTTACATTATTAGTTAAGTCCTTACTCACATTTCCTCACATTTTTTTCAAATTAATGTCTTTTTTTTTCCCCTGTGGTAGGTTACCATTCAGGATACCTCAAATCCTTTATTCATGTTTTCTTTGACATCTCTTGACTGTGACAGTTATATCAGACTTAATGACTGATGATTTGGAAGTGTATTGGTTCATTATTTTGTAGAATGTTCTTCCATTGAGAGTTCTCTGATTATAATTAGACTGTGATTATGAATTTTTGCTCTCATTACATCCTATCAAGAAAACACTACCAACATGATGTTTTGCTGTTGATATTTATTTTGATCACTAGGCAATGTAGTGTCTGTCATTCGTCTCCACTAATACTGCTCTTTCCAGCCTTTACCTTCTGTGCTGTCTGAAAGAAAATCTATGCACAGCTCATGCCTAAGGAGTAAGAAGTTGTATCTGTCTTCTGAGGGTAAAATAAACAGAGAATCATTTGAAATTATTTTACAAAGGAAATTTTTCTATCCTACATCATTTATTTACTTATTCAGTAATATATTTATATAGTACCAACAAATTCATTGGATTTTCAGAAAAAGTGTTTCAAAAGAGTAAGGAAAGTTCAGAGGTTTACATCACTTGATAATCTTTCTTAGGCTTACATATATTTTTAACAGTCGCCAAAAACATAGATTTTTTATTGCAATCAATTTTTACTGAGACTTTTACAAATATAAATTATTCCTTATTGTCAGCATTTGCTACATTATTGGAATTCTGGTCTTTTCTCCCTCTCCTCAACAAGAAAATCCTGGTTGCCTTCTAAAACTTACAGCAAACTAGATTTAAGATACAAAATTCAAGGTCTATATATAAAATTCTATAAATTACATATCTCATTTGTTGGAACCTTTTACCTCCCTTGGGACTGCGACCATTATTGGGTGTTGGCTGAGGTGGCCTCATGGATTCTTCCAGAGCATTTCCATCTACATGACCTGGCTGGATTGGCTCGCGCGGGCTTTTGACTTTAGCCTTTTGCCTAATGGTTTAACCTGAAATCTGCCTAGGCCCCTTAGTGATAGTGATGTAACTGCTTCTTATTGGTTCTCACTACTATCTCTTCTTACCCCCTCCTATCACTATATAACCTTGTCCCTGACAAATAAAGTTGAGATTGCTGCACCTTCCGTTGACTCAACTCCCGACTTGGTGTGATTCTTGGCCAGGTTGGGTGGCTGGCCGGGTAGTGACACTCGCCCTCTTGCTCAAATAAGGGAAGCACCAGCTGGTCTTGTGCATTCCCCAAACCTTTGTCGGAGGGCAGTTCCGACATCATTGACCTAAATAATGTCTTACATGTTTTCCAGTCACCAGAAAGGGCGATTTAATATTTTTTTCAGTATTAAATACATCTCAAAGTGTAAGGGCCCACTGTTCCAAAGGCCAAAGAAACTTATACAAGAATCAATAAAAAAGTAGCTCTGACAGGAAAAGCTACCATTTTACATTTTTACCTGCAAACCCTGTCCCTTTGAAAATCCACTGGGAATAAGGTCAGAAACAAATTCAGAAGTTCTAATTTACTTAAAATGGTGTTATATGTGTATTCCTTATATATCTATCCTTTGAAGAAAATAGAAAATTGGTTTTTGAACAAAACTATTGATTTCATTCAAACATCACCATGACCCACATCCATTCACTGGTGTTAAACTTCCTTGACTCTTAGCAATAAACTATACCCTCATCTTTAGTATGTTATATATTATAACTGTAGACTTAGTCAAATGCATAAATATTTTTCTACTCTTAGCACTTTCTACAGAGTTTAACATAAAATGGCTTGTCATGCAATGCTCAAAGAAATTTTGTTTGTAAGTAAAAGGAATTAGCTCATGGTTATAGAAGTTGTAAGGCCTCTAATTTAAGTAATGTAAGGTGTCAATTTGTCCACCAGATCTAGCATAGATATGTTTATTTGGCCATTACATTAACCAATTTTGTGCAGAATATATACTCCTTAAGGTCAGTATAAAAATGTAATTTACTTTAAAGTAATCTTACTTTGTACCTAACTGTGTTTGATTCTCAGATTTAAATATTCTTTTGTTCAATTCATGGAATTATTATTGCCTTTTGTATATGGACAGGATGATTTGAATTTGAATCATTTCAATAGAAGCAATAGTTTTGTGACTCATTATTGCATCCACTTTTGGCATAATAGTGAAGATGTGTGAAGTACATCACATGGTGTCCTAGAAATATTCAAAATATCTCTGAATACTTTGATTATTTTAAATCCTAAAACATTCCTCTCAGACTCTAAGAGGATAAAGCATGTGTTTGTGATGAGCAAACTATTTACTTTTATTTTGTAATATAATTTCTAGGTCCTTTTGATTTGACTTTCAGAGATATTCTAAAATTCTGCTATGTTAGATACTTAAGAATGAAGATATTATTTCATTGAATAGATTGTTCATTCCTTTGGTTTGGACCTCTACGCCTTCCTCTATCATAATAACTCTTAAATTTGGTCTTTTTATGCTATCCCATATTTCTTGAATGTTCTGCTTGTGGTTTCTTACCATTATCACTGTGTGGACTATGTTCTTTTCAAAATTATATATTTTATCTTCATTGTCTGGTGTCCTATCTTCCAAGTGGTCTACTCTGTTTGCTGATGCTTTCATTTAAGCTTTTAATTTGGTTTATTGTTTCTTTAATTTCAAGGATTTCTGTTTGTTTGTTTGTTTGTTTTAGAACCTCTATTTCCCTGTTGAGGTGATCTTTTTGCTTCTTCTATTTGTTTATGGAGCTCCTTGTCACAGTGATTTTTCACTGCTTGTATTTTCTCTCTTATATCTTCCTTGAGTTCATAGAACATTTTAACCATGTATATCCTGAACTTTTTCTCTGTCATTTTTCTGCTGTGGCTGCCAGGGATTCTAATGATGTGGTATCTTGATTTGTTTGTGGTAATTAATATTATCAAAATGACCATACTGCCAAAAGCACTGTACAAATTTAATGCAATTCCAGTCAAAATCCCAATGGCATTCCTTATAAAAATAGAAAAAGCAATCATGATTTTCATCTGGAAAAATAAGAGACCCAGAAAAGCTAAAGCAACCTAAGCAGGAAGAGTGAAGCAGATGGCATCACTATACCAGACATTGAACTATACTACAGAGTAACAGTAACAAAAACAGCATGGTATTGACACCAAAAAAAACTAGTAAACCAATGGTATAGGACAGAGGACACAGAGACTAACCCACAAAATTACAATTATTTTATATTACACAAAGGTGCCAAAAACATGCATTGGAAAAAAGATAGCATCTTCAACAAATGGTGATGGGAAAACTGGAAATCTATATGCAACAAAATAAAATTAAACCCCTATCTCTCACCATGCACAAAACTCAACTCAAAGTGAATCAAAGAGCTAGGAATTGAACCAGAGACTCTGTGTCTAACAGAAGAAAAAGTAGGCCCTAATCTTCATCATGTGGGATTAGGCCCCAACTTCCTTAATAAGACTCCTATAGCACAAGAATTAAAACCAAAAATCAATAAATGGGATGGAATCCAACTAAAAATTTTCTTCTCAGCAAAAGAAACAATCTATGAGGTGAACAGAGAGCCTACATCTTGGGAGCAAATTTTTACCCCTCACACATCAGATTGCACATTAATCTCTAGGGTATATAAAGAACACAAAAAGCTAAGCACCAAAAAAACAATTAACCTGATCAACAAATTGGCCAAGGACCTGAACAGACAATTCTCAGAAGAGGATATTTAATCAATCAACAAATATATGAAAAAAAAGCTCATCATCTCTAGCAATCAGAGAAATACTAATTAAAACTACTCTAAGATATAATTTCACTCCAGTCAGAATGGCAGCTATTATGAAGAAAAACAACAATACATATTGGCGAAGATGTTGGGGAAAAGGTACACTCATACATTGCTGGTGGGACTGCAAATTGGTGCAGCCAATTTGGAAAGCAGTATGGAGATTTCTTGGAAATCTGGGAATGGAACCACCATTTGACCCAGCTATCTCTCTCCTCAGTCTATACCCCCAAAACTTAAAAACAGCATACTACAGGGACACAGCCACATCAATGTTTATAGAAGCACAATTCACAATAGCTAAACTGTGGAACCAACCTAGATGTTCTTCAGTGGATGAATGGATCAAAAAATGTGGCATATATACACAATGGAATTTTACTCAGCAATAAGAGAGAATAAAATCATGGCATTTGCAGGTAAATGGATGGGGTTGGAGAAGATAATGCTAAGTGAAGTTAGCCAATCCCAAAAAAACAAATGCTGAATATTTTCTCTGATGTCAGGAATCTAACTCATAGTGGGGTTGGGAGGGGGAGCATGGAAGGAATAGATGAATTCTAGGTATGGCAGAGGGGTGGGAGGGAAAGGGAGAGGGCTTGGAATTAGCAAGGATGGCAGAATGTGATAGACATCATTATGCAAAGTACGTGCATGAAGACACTAATTGATGTCAACATACTTTATATAGAGAGATATGAAAAATTATGCTGTATATGTGTAATAAGAATTGCAATGTATTCCACTGTCATTATTTTTTTAAAAAAATCAATAAAAAGAATGAAAATAATACCAAAATTATAATCTGGAGACTTATTCAAATGGCTATTAAAACATTACTAGTCTTTGATACTTTACTTTAATGGGGAAAAGAAAAGTGAGACAGAAAGGGATAAGTCTAAGAGAATACAATTTCTACTGGCAAACTTTAGCAACAGTAAGTAGGCCATGATCCCAAGGAACAAGGTTGAATTAAAGTTATCTGTGAAGCACTTCCATCTTGACATGCTTAAATATTTTATGCACTAACTTGGGTATTTGTGTCGTAGAAAGAAAAATCTGGCAGGTTTGGGCATTTATTTTCTGACACTGTGTTGGGATCATTAGATCTCTACTATCTTACTTGCCAATATGGCCACTCTACCCACTCTGTCTCTTTTCTGGGGCTTCTGTGTTGACAGACACTTTGGTTGTTAGTTTATCAAATAAATTTCCTTTTTACAGTATTTTGGTTCCAAAATATGCTGCTTCATATGTTACCTTCTTAGGTTTCAGCTATCATCATATGTTAAATTTGAGAGATAATTGGATGAAGACTCCTAACAGTAAAATATAGGTGCCCAAGGGATATTCAAAATACCTAATGTGAAGCAAGAAATAGGTACATGTCAGAAAGAGTAAATCTCTAACAATCTGAATGCATATGGAGCTCTCAAAGCGAGTTGTGTTTATATAACAATATGGTTGAAGGCCAAAGTAAAGCAAGATAAATGATTTTACATTCTACATACTATACTGTATCTGATGTACAACATGATAACGTATATAGACACTTTGGAATTAGAATGAATGTGAAATAATCCTGAGAACACATAGTGAAGCATATGATTAATACAGAAGAATACACAGCATGCAAAATGAACAGATGACAGCATGGCATCTTCTTCCACTTTTACCTTCTAGCATGCAAAGCCATAGAACATTTAAGCAGTTGTAAGACTGAGATCATCAATAAAGTAAAATCAAAACTTTTTTAAGAAAGCAAGATTGGTTATGAAATAAATGTTAAGAGATTTTTCCTTAGAAGTTCAAAAATCAAATATGAATGAGTTATTTTGTGTTAAATACATAATCTTCCTTCAGTTGCTTGCAAATAACAAGATACACATAGCTTTTTTACAGTCCTGTTAAATCCCACAATATAAACTGCTCAATAACAACAACAAAAATGTAGATAATATCCACAAAATAAATATACTTTATTATTTATTTTGATATAATAATTTTACTCACACTAGTTTTATCAACATTCAATTTTACATGTGTGCACATATACAAACAACAAAACCAAACAAGATGATTTGCTAAAATAATGGAAAGGCAGGAAAATGATGGAAATATACAACTCATTTTTATTTTTCTATTCTTTCTTAATAAATATACAGGTTATTTCAATATCCTGTGAAAAATACTTAAATGTTTTAAAATAGTGGATAATAAGTATACATCAAACCAGTCTTTGAAGGCTCAATTTCTTATATTAAAGACATGTCTATCTTGTAAAAACTCCAAGTTTAAAACTAATATTCTGCTAATGTATTTGCATAATTCATGCCACTTGAATTAAACTAGTAATAAAAATGAAACAATAATTTACTTTTAATTACAATAAAAAACTCTGAAGGGAGTTTAGATGGTAAAGTCCAGGCTGAATATATTGATATATATTTTCTAATATTAAATAAGAACATAAAACATCTCAGTGCCTATGTGTAACTATTTATTTCATTCAAATGGCTAGCAGTTAGCAGAAGCTATCTTAAAATTCCTTTGCATTGTACCAAGACTTCAATTAACTTCAGTGGCATACAAGCCTTTTTTTCACAAATAAGTTAACTCTTCAGTGTGATTAAAGGTTTGCTGTTTGGCAGTTTAATTTTCTAGTCCTCTTTTTAATACCACAACTAGATGGACAGCTTCCTTTATTTAAACAGTATCCTTATCAGTTCTCTACAGGACCTGACACTTTGATAGTAACCTTGCATTTCCATCTCCCACATTTGTTAGAACTCTTAATTCCTTACCCATCAATGAACACAGTATATTTCCAAGAATGTCAGGATAGGAGAAATTAAATAAACTATAAACCAGGAAGAAATTTCTATCAGCAACTTTCTACATAGTGGAAAAGTGCATCTTTTCAAATATACTTCTCCTTCTCTTTATACAACATGATCATAGATTTTTGGCTTGGCTTGCAATTCAAATATGGGTGTATGCATATACATTTAAAATCAGAAGAGTAGCCCTCTTCTGGTTCATTTTCTAGAGAAGAAAACTAGGCTTTGTATATCAAAAAGAATGTTTATATCAAAAGAAAACAAGAGTTATTTTAAGTGTTAAATTTGAAAGTTCATTAAAATTTATATATGCATGTAATTCAGCATATTGCTTTCTAGAACCCAATATAGTGAATAGCACATTGTAGTGATATAGTAGAACTTGTTCGCAGGACAAAGACCATTACACACATTAATGTGTTCAAATTATAGAGCACCATTGCTGTCTGAACAAAACAAACATTAGATTGGGAGGAATGATAAACCAAACCTAGGATGAGCCACTGTGTAGCAATACAGCAGCCAACTCAAGCTACCTAAAACTATTTTGAGAGCAAGATAAACATGACATTCAGTAAATTCCTGTGTATCCAACACTCTATCAAAGGGAAGCAATATGGTAGAGAAAATACCACTTAATTTTTGTTCTGCCATTCATTGTAATATGCTCATTTTCTTTGTCAGGTTCCTTTACCTTCTCACTGGGGTCTATGAAGAATTTTATAGAGTTCTGAAAAACAAATATGTGTCCTCCTAATAATTAAAAACAGATAAAAAATTCTGATTTGCCTCAACAAGATTTTATCAATGCAAATTAACAATATACAATATGTTACTCTAAAAATACTTTTGGTGGTTCTAGCTTCGCACATATCTAGTACAGATAAGTATTTATCTGTAAAATGTCTGATGTTCAAAATAGAATACATCTATACATCTCCAACTTCATAGGTGATGAAAGTAGAAAGATGCAAAACTGTGAGGCCTAATTATTCTTTTCTTCTCTGACTCTATGCTTTTAAGGATCTCCAAACAAATAACCTCAGAACAGCTTTGACTTCATTAAACCAAATGAAAGGCACTACTATAGGTAAATAATATTCTGGGTCTCCTTTATAAATGATGACAACTACAGAAGACAAGCTCTATTATGTATTGTAAAATGCTCAAAATTTTATTTTTACTACCTTGGACAATGTACCACTGAGACTGAGAGCCAAATATATTGATTTTACCACTTTTGAGGAAAAATACAGCTTTTTCACTATACCCAGCTTGAATAATTCAGTGATGTGTTAAATTAAGCTTAAAGATTCATGTCATTTTAATTTGCATTCTATTCACTTCAACTTTATTATACATTCTTCTAGTATATAGTATGACCCTCCTGCAATATGAACTCAAAGTTTTTAATAGGATTAGTATTTAATTTAGAAAAACTGATATACCGTGTTATAATTGCATATTCTCTGGATTACAAATAAGTTCTGAACTTAAAATTAAAGACATTGACTGTAGAAGAATCCTACTAATAATACACATTGTTGCTTATATGAGCATTTGCTCTCTGCAAATGGATAAGATCACAAGCAGATTTTGGAAAATGGCAAAGCAAAGCAAATGGAAAACATTTAAAAGAAAAAATTTGAAATAACTTGTACAGCTAAGTAATAACTAGAAAAGTGCTATGACTCTCATAATTGTATATAAATTTATTTCTACAATGTGCATATAGTATTTGCTTCTTTTCCATTTCTGAATTATAATAATACATGAAAAATTGAATGGTGCCATTATTAGACAAAGAAGCAATTCTCATATCTCAATAAGTACTCACCATTTCCTTATTATTGAATTATCACTTTGTATATATCCAAAAATATTTTACTTTTTTATTTTCTCTAAAACAAAGAACTTAGTATTTTTTATTTAAAATATTGCTAAATATTCACATTTTAATTATTGTTCATTTTTCTTTAAAATGTTGTTATATTTTGGGGTTATTACACCACTACAATCACTCCTTGGTATTGTACAATCCCCCAAAATTGAAGTACTAAATGTTTTCTTTATTTCTTACTAAAACCTTCCAATTTCTTGACTCCTTTTTTTTCATGCCATTTGCTGAACAAGGAAAATCAAAGAGTTAAAAAAATTTGGGTGTTCCCCATGTCTTAGTATACACAAATTTTTATTACAAAAATGTCTTTAAAGATTACTCTTTCTTTCTCCAAATAAAAGACTATTAAATTCTATAATCACTGAAACTTGTATCATTCAGAAATTCATTTCAAGCTACTTTATTCATTTTTCTTTAATTTCTAAGTGAATGAAATAGCTTAGCTTCAAATTGTCCTTTCAAATCTTATATTTGCTAGATTCTATGGGAAAAAAAATATCTGTTTAAATCATTTTAAAGCACTCTGAGCCATCTTCTTTGGACACATTACTTCTATAGCTATTATCCATTCTAGACCAAGTTGATCCTTCTTAGTTCCTCCAAAATCTCAATAACTTTAAACATTAAGAAAAATTTCTCAAATAGCTGATTCTTTACTCACTTTCTGGCTCATTTACTTTGTTTCCTCTCCCTTTCTGAGATACACTTATTTTTCGCCCTCTTCAAAGCAAAGTCTTCCAGATCAGTTAGCTAGTTTGCTAACTAGTCACATATGCAGATACCCTCTATTCTTCTAATTGCTCACTTCATCTCTTCTATTGTTATGATTTTTATATTACATGTAAAAAAGGTATACATTTTCACAGCTACAATTTTCCCTATAATACCACATAAATTATTAACTTATCTATCACATTTCTGCAAACTCACAATTAGAAATTTATTAACCACTAGAGACAGATGTATACAGGAGCAAAGGTCAAAGTGGCAGTGGCACCTGAGAGGCAGCTTTATATCCTGTTTGCCCTCTGAAAAGCAGAGCCAAATCTGGGTCATTACATTCAGCAGGAAGCTTTGAAACACCTTCCAACCCTGTGTAGCAGGATGCTGAGTGTTTTTTGACCTAGTTTTACACACAAGAATTGTAAGAGTGCCAGGGCATGGAGACTGGGTGTTAGATCTGTGCCTAACTTGCTGGAAGGATCCATAAAAGGTTAACTTCATGAGTCTTCCAGGTCTAAGAAAATTTAATGTGATAATGTTTGCTATCAGCTTAGCTCAGAAGCAAATACTCTTTTATACTACTTTTCAAAGTTGTAAGAAAATTGAAATTAAATTGAGAAGGACTTAACAGTCCCCTCATTTATCCTAAACTTATACAGAGTTTTTCCTGACTTTTGGCCTTGACCTTTCTTAGAGCATTTACTTTAGAAAAATTGGAATTATAAATTTTTCTCTACTCCTCAGGGGAGATCAATTCTTCAGTTTCTGTATGGCGGAAGGAGTTTAGGAAGATATTGCTCCTAGTTTTTAAATTAACCCCATCACAAAGAAATGTGAAAGTTTACTTTTCCTTTTGTATAATCAATTAAAGCAAACATAAATTATCAGAGTTCTTACTTTGAATCTAGAACTTAAAAATCCTCTCTCCCTTTGTTTCACCAGAGTAAGTCAGAGATTGATTTATTATTTCTCTTGCTTATTGCAACAGCTTTGAAATATGTCTTGCTTACCTGTTTAACTTTGCCTTCTTCAACTTTTTACTTTGTCAAAATATTATTTCAAAGTTATGGGGCCAGAAGACAACTAAGTCTTTCATGGCATTTGTGCTTTGATATTCTGAACTTAAAGAATTATGCATCTTCTCTGTTCCAAGAGTCTTCATTTACTGAGAATTACATTAATGTTAGCAAAGTACTTTCCATTATAAGCCAAATCCTCAATGAGGACAGATTCCTGATAGTTTCATAGACATTTGGCTCCTTTATCTTATCTTCACAATGCCATCAAGGGCCCTGCTATATTGATAATCAGACTGTATCCTGCCTTTCTTTTCTAATCTCACAGGATGATCAAGAATTCAGGCAGAATGAACACTCGACAATTCTAAAAACAAACAAATCATCAATTTACACTGTCATTGCTTCTCTCATGATATTTGATATGTCTCCCCATCTCCTATTAAACTTGAAGAGTTATTATGATTTTTTTTAACTAATCCAAGTCTTGATAATGTTCCAGACAGCATGTTTCATGCCTTCTAACTTCCTCAACATTTGGCAATATATCATATTTTCCCCTAATCTAAATTATCTCTTTACTTGGACTGTGAGCTTCTGGAGACCAAAGATATGACTTATGTATTAGGTTGTTCTCCTGAGATACAGCTAATACTTCTACATTAAATATCATCCAACAAATGTTTACTAAATTGGCAAAATTATTTGAATGCATGGAATATAATTAGGTTGCAACCAACAAAATACATTGATATAGTCAATTAGGGGAATAAAATTTGAAAAACTCATGTTCTCAAATCTAAGTATCTTTATTGTCCCTTTCAACTAAGTTTGTCGTGTCTTTATTAAATGTTCTTTGAGAGTTTTTACATTAATATAACATACTACAAGTATAAATGCTCTTTGAAACCATCATTTCCAAAGGGAAAGACATTTAGAATCTCTTTCCCACCCTAATACTCTAAGCAAGTATGGACATAGATTCTTATTATCTAACAATTAATTATGCTCCCTGCTCCTCTCAAAAGTTCAATCCATGGCAATTATCAAGAACACAAGCAACAAAAAATGTTGGGGAGGATGTAGAAAAAATACATTATTGGTGGGGCTGCAAATTGGTGCAAACATTATGGAAAGCAATATGTAGATTCCTCAGAAAACATGGAATGGAACCACCATTTGACCCAGCTATCCCACTCCTAGTCATATACCCAAAGGACTTAAAAACAGCATACTACAGTGGCACAGCTACATGACTGTAGTAGATCAACTCACAATAGCTAAACTATGGAACAAGCCTAAGTGACCTTAAACAGATGAATGGATAAAGAAAATGTGATATATTATATATATACATATATGAATATTACTCAGCCTTAAATAAGAATGAAATGATGTATTTACCAGTAAATTGTAAATGGGTGGAGCTGGAGACTATAATCATAAGTGACATAAGCCAATCCCCAAAAAACTAAAGGCTGAATGTTTTCTCTAGTATCCAGATGGCAATTCACAATAAGCTGGGCAGGGCTAGGGAAGAGTAGAGGTACTTTGGGTTAGATAGTGGGGAGTGAAGGCAGGGAAGGAGGATAAAGGGAGGAAGGATAGCAGAATGAATCAGACATTATTACCCTACGTGCACATATGATTACATGACTGGTGTGATTCTACATCATATACAATCAGAAGAAGGAGAAGTTATACTCCATTTATGTATGATGTGTCAAAACACATTCTACTGTGATGTATTACTAATTAGAACAAATAAAAAGTTCATTCCATCAACTCTTTTGTCTATTTATATCAGCCTGTTTAAATCCTTTGTGGAAGATTGGAACATATATCTATACATATATACATTTCTGATTTCAGTAACAAATGAAAAGTTAGTCTGAATTTACACCATTAGAAAATCTTCAACTAAAAAATAAAGTATATAGGCAAAGCTTTTCTCTTATGTTTTCAAAGCTTTACTCAATGGAAATGAGCTAAAATGTATAAAACATCAATATGATGCTTCAAGTGTTTTCCCTTACCTGTATATGCAAATTGGACAAGATCCCAGAGGGCATTGGGGTCTATGCCTTCCATCTTGATCTCCTCTTGCTTGGCTTCACAAACATCACTTGTAAACATGGCAGCAAAATAGTCAGAGACTGAACTCAGAACGAGCCTGAAAGAGTCACAGGATCTAATTTAAGCCATGATCATAAAGCATGAAAACACTGTGTCAATCAGAATGCATTGCAGAGCACATAATCAATCACCAATCAATAAATCAATTCATGTATTTTTTTATTGCCTCTGGGTTGTTCTTTTAAAAACTGATTTGGGAAATATTGCCCCACCTTTTGGTCATAAAGCATTCTCCTATATTTTCTTCCATTGTTCTAAATATGTCTTTCCTTTCACATTTAGGCCATTAATTCTTTTGGATAAAAATCAAGTTTTATTTCTCTCTACATACTGATTAACTTTTTACCACTCTATTTTCCCCATTATATTAAGGTGCCACCTCCATCACAAATTCAAGTCCTGAATACATATTTACTGTTTCTGAGATTTCTATTATATTTTTTGGCCATCTACCTGTTGTGCCAATGCAATAAACTTTTTTAATACTATGATTCTATGTCTTTATAATTAATAAGGCAATCTTTTCCATTTAGTTTTCTTTTTATTTAAATATTAATGGAGTGTGATTCTTTCATAAGTGAAGTTTCAAAGTATCTAAAGTAAGTTTTTAAAGCTCTTCCCAATAATCAGTATGGAACTCTGTTTTTAAAAATCACTGATATTTCCAATTTCATTTGAGGTACATTGGTATTTTTAAAATATAAACCCAAAATCCAAAAGCATAACATCTATATCTTGTCTACTTTACTGTCAAATATAAAATCTTTCCCAGTGTTGAACTATATAGTGTTGGTTAATTCCTATATACTTTTCAGTTTGAGTGGCTTTGTGCATAATATCTTCATTCTAATATTAGTAACTTTATTTTTATTCTAGTAACTTTCATAAAATATTGCAAATACCACTAAAAGAAATTCTTAGGGAAATGAAATCTAGCCCAGCACTACAAGGTATAAGAAAAAAATTTTCCTAGTGTTGATACTAGTTTGGTTCCAATAAAAGTTAGAATTTTTGTTCTTATCATTTATTTTTTGTGATGTAATATGTCCCCCATTTCTAAATATTTAATTTTTTTCTCTTTGTTTTAGGATCTTACTAGTTTCATGATAATATGCATAAAGTAGGGGTTATTTAGTATTTACTCTGCTTATGATTTTCTGAGCTTCCTAGAGCAGTGGGAAGATTGTCTTTTATCAAATTTAAAACTGCTCTGCAAAGAAATCCTCAAGATTTAGCACAATTTACATTCTAATTCTTTCTAGGACTCAAATTATATTTCTGTCTCAACAAAGAGAATGCCTTTCATGCTCTGTGCTTTCTAGTGACTTCAATTTTCTAAAATCTCATTTATTATTTCTCTTTGCTTTATTTATTATAGCCATTTTCCTGTAAATATTTAAATCATTTTTTGTAGTTACTTTTATGCACTTTTCTGATCATTTTAACAGCCGGGTCATTTCTAGGTCAATTTGCATCAATTGGTTTTTCTCTTAACAAGTTTTATTCATGTACTGCCAATTTTAATTGTATAACAGCTTTTAGAAGCTAAAAATAGATCATAATTTTAGTTTCTATGTTTTTTATATAAGAAATATTTTGATTGTTTTGGTTGTTGTTGGCATATTCACAGTTTTTTTATTGTTTAAAGAAAAACATAATTATTTGGATTTTCTGGTGATTTATTGTTGCTTTAGTTGAAATAAAGAGTTCCCATGTACTTTTTCCATCCTAAATGGAAATACAAATTTTGTACAGATTGTAAAACTCTTGACAATACATCTTCACTTATAAAAGGAAAAATAAAAAAAACAGGGGAAAAAAGCACATGGTTAAGAGTTGTGTTCTTCACAGTTGTTAGAGTTAGCAACTCAAAAACTTCCTTTTTTCAGAGTAGGGTAGAGGAAATTCAGAAAATTTTGAGAATTATCAGCACAAGATCAGTCACTGACTGATAATAGAAGAAAAGAGAAAAGAAGAATATGATGCTGGACTGCAATTGGAGGATATAATATATATTCTTTGCTCTTAATATAAAAGTATAGAAATTCCTATTTATTTTTCTGTATGCATGTAGTTTACGGATTTCCTGGAAGAAGAGCAGACCATAGAGCAGGGAAAGTGCAAGATGAGCCTGTGACTCCTGTTGTTCCAGAATTTAAATTTAAATTCAAAACCAATTCAGATATGTCAGATGAACTAAATGAGATGCCTACCTCTGAAAGCAAAGCAACAATAAACTAAATGCATTTCTTTAGTTTTCCTTTTTCCCCTAAGAACACTGTAAAGGACGTAAAAGAAGAAATGTCAATATCTGTAATATTTCATGATATTTTAGTAGGAAAAATTTTCTAATTACTTATTTTATGTGTTTTAAATGCTTATATTTTGTATAATATAAGTGAAGGGGCCTGGTAAAATTTAATTTAAACAAAAAAGTACATTTCTTCTTTTAAGTAAACATAATTACTTAAGTATAAAATTTATGCATTTAAGAAGCTCCTTGTGGGACTTATGATTTTATGTATGTTAATATTAGTGCCTAGAATGGCAACACACTAGAAATACTTAAATTATCAGTTCCCTATGCATTGCTTACTAACATGCCAATTCTTTACATTCTCAAAGTTTGACAGAATGATTCAACCACAGATATCTTCAAATATATATTACATACCAGTTAGATAAATCACTGTCAAGTGATCAGCTTTGTCTAAAACACTAAATATAATCTTATATGACACACACATAAACTATGATAAAATGGGATAAGTATCTTTCCAGGTGTAAGAAGTATATGAACATAAAGTTAACCAGTTCAATCATAACACATAAAATCCACATCTGTGGGAATGAGACATCTACAGAGCAAAATATTGTGTGACCTATGTAATTTAATTTTAAATCATTACATAAATATTCCCCATCTTCTATGACTTATAAAATATTGCTAACTCAGTAATAGAAATGCAGAAAAATTTAGGCTGCATTTAGATTTAGTGACACATAAGCTTTGAATTAGATTTTAGAAGAAGGATTTAATGCACAACAGAAATTAATATCTTTATATGTACATATTTGGTTTCCATAAGTGCAAGAGAAGCAGAAGCAAAAACTGCATAATTGAGTGTATTAATGCAAATACTTTGGAAAATCTCTTATTGAAGTCACTGCAAATTTATTTCCTTACAAATATATTAAACATTGCTAAGTTCCATCTCAATTTTTGTGATGTTTGACATTGTTGACTTCCCAATCTTTAAATCAGTTTTTGGCTAAATAAGTACAGACTTCTTATCTCAGCTTACCTTTGATTCAATGACTTCTCTCTGCTTTTACTACTTGACCCTTTCATTATCATAGGTACTTTTCAGGCCTCTGTACTTTGCCTTAATATTCAATGTCACTGAATCATTCTTAAGCATCATAATAATTGGTGCTATCATAGTTTTAAATCTAACTTTGTATCTCAGATACCTGTAGAAATTGCTCATTAGGCATTTAACCTGTCTAAAACTAAAGTCAAATCTTTATTTCTTTTGTTTACATTTTCCTGTTTTTAATTGGCACACTGCCAACATATCCAACATCCAGAACAGAAATTAGGAAATTAGCATTATGCTTCCTTCTACTTTATTGCCTATATCAAATGTGACACAAAACCCATTTTTCTTTTTGTAGGGTTTGCTGTTGCTCTCCTTAGGAGGCAGAGCCACATCTCCAGGGGCAGTAATGTTAGTACCTAAGAGCAACAAGGCACCTCTTTTCAGAAAAACTGCATTTGGTTTAACAAGAGCTGTCCCAGTCCTTGGAAGTTAACATGATTCTGCTCCTCTCACTTCATCTTTCCCAGCTTTCAACCTCTGTGTGGATTCAAAGGCAATGACTGCTAGAACCAAAGTATGAAGGGCTGCCCCCTGGCTTCAGGGTGTGACAAACAGCAGCAAGTCATGCTTCAAAGCCTGGGAAATGAAGATGAAGTAAGGCTCCTTCCTAAATTTGTTCCTTCCTCTGTCCTCTCCTCCTTCACTTTCTTCTAAGGGCACTCACTCTATAAATAAATCATGCACACCTGACTTCCAGGCTCAGGGTGTATGAATAGGGAACCTGACTTACGACACCATTTTTCAAAATATTTCTCAGTTCATCTCTTTACATTCCTGGAGCCCTCATTTCATGCCTGGATTAACTACAACAGCTTCACAGATCATTGACTTGTTTCTGCTGGGCTTACTTTTCATGCATTTGTTAAAGTTGCACCATATTTCAAAGATATCTTTCAAAATTATGATAGTCTATCTACTGTGATTGCTAAAAGCATTACTTTCCTATCTTGGATTACCTGATTTGAGATTCTATCTTCACTGTTTTTGACTGTATATGATAATGGGTGAAACTCTTTAATTTTTCCATGATACAGTTTTCTGTACTATAAGAAAATATGGGGAAAATCGGGGTTTCCCTTTCCTTTAAGACACGTGTAAAGTACTTTAAACAGCCTGGTTTGTAATCAACACTGGGCATATTAATAAGCATTATCATTTTTATCATGTTACCATAATATGATAATATTATAATTATTACATGACATATAATAATA
The DNA here is from genome assembly GCF_001458135.2 of Marmota marmota marmota. Lineage (NCBI taxonomy): Eukaryota > Metazoa > Chordata > Mammalia > Rodentia > Sciuridae > Marmota > Marmota marmota. The sequence goes on along the minus strand of NW_025999942.1, from coordinate 9,632,325 downwards.
TGATATAATATTACGATAATAATTATCATATTATTGTTGACTTATTTATGTTACTCCCCTCCTAAAGAATCTATATTAGCTTCTAATTATACTTAGTATTTCAATCCAAACTTCCCTATTGATTTTCAGGGTTTATCTTAATAATCTCTGTCTCACCTTATGGCTTAATTCCCACTATTTCCAACATTGAGTATTTTACTTTCACTAAACATTTATCCTTATAAATTTCATAAATACAAATTATCTATTTTTCCACAGTACTCTATTTAACATAACACACCAGTTCTTTTTCACTAGGCTGAACTCAAAAGCAATTGTTCTAAAAATCTTTCAAAACACATTATCATGCTGTTATTTTCTTATTTGACTATATCTCACATTTGACATCAGAACCATATATTTCAATTTCCAGTTATTGGCAACTAGAGTGATTTCCACAATTATTTGATAGGTTTTTCTTAATTACTTAAGTATATTGGAAACTCCATGAGGAAAAGCATCATGTTTTATAATCCCTATACAAACAGGGAAGAGACCAATGCTAATACATGTTAGAAAAATGTTTGTCTTGATCAGTACAAAGAAAGATGCTTCATACTTTGCCCAAAGCCAACAGTATGCATAAGATGACATTAAATGGTTTTCCAAATGACAGGGGAAAATAACATTTTAAACAATTTCAGCTTCTTTAATTGTTACAGTTTACATGTGAGGTGTCTCCAAAACGCTGATGCATAAGACAGTTCAGAGGCAAAGTGATTATGAATATTGTAACCTATTCAGTGGGTTAATCCACTGATGTGGACTAACTGGGCAGTAACTGTAGGCAGGTAGGGCATAACCAGGAGAAGTAGTTCACTGGGGAGATGACTTTGGAGTTTATGTTTTGTCCCTGATGAATGGGGCTCTGTCTCTGCTTCCTGGTTGTTGTGTACTGAGCTGATTTCCTATGCAGTGCCCTTTAAGCTATTTTCATATCTATTGGTCACACAGATGCAAATATGACAGAAACAATAATCAGTTTATTTTCCTGAGGTACAAAGTTATTACAAATTATACAATTGAGTGAGAGATTTAGAAGGATATTGTATTTAATAAAATGGAAGAAATTACTTATTTCTTTTCTATCAGAAAAATTTCATCAGCACAGAAAAGCAATACTACTATCCTGCTCCAGGGCATTAATATCTCAGTTACTTATGAAAGTAATTTCTTTTTATTGCATTTAATATAGTTTAAGTGCTATAAAATAAACCATCTCAGTTACTATTTTTAGCCACACTATTTCCATTATATTATGGTATTATAAAGAACATTAAAATGGGAAGGGTAGAGTGAAAAGAGGTTGACCAATGGGTGCTAAGTTACAGTTAGGAATAAAAAGTTCTAATATGCTATTGGACCATAGGGTGTTTATGCTTAAAAAATATGTGCTGTATATCTCAATAAAGCTAAAGGAGAGAATTTTGAATGCTTTCATCATAAATAAATGATAAATGATTGAGGAGACCGTTATGTTTAACTTCACTTAAATAACACATAATCTATACATGTATTAAAACATTGCATAGTACCCTAATAATTGTATAATTTTGTTTCACTGTCTCACTAAAAAGGTTAAAATAATCTAACTTTATAAATAAATATGTAAACAAAATACTAAAGAAACTTCATACACAAGACTGTTCGTTTGTCTTTTAGGATTAAATCACTAATTTTCCTTATATTGTTGAGTTCTAGGATATATTGTGCTTGAACCAAAACATGAACTTGTCACTTTCATTCTCCATTCATATTGGGCAGGTTACTGACTTTGTAACCAATAAAATAACACATTTTTAGCACATTGTGTTATACCGTTTATTATACTATAGATCAGTTATTTTACAAGACATTTTTTTTCAACTAAGGTATTAACTATACTGTGTGTTCCGATTTTTCATATATTCTTGATTAAAAATTGTCCTTCAGGCTTTCTCAAGTATCTTTTATTTATGAGATTTTTTAAACAGAACCAAATGACATATTTTAATTTCTCCACTGGGTAAATATATCACTGAAGATTCTAGGTAAATAGTGTTTCATTGAAAAAATAAATATACTTTCATATAACACAGATCAAATAATTATTCCTTCTAAAGGAAACAATACATGCCTAAAATACAATTAATTCTTTTTCCAAATGTTTCTAATAGTTTTGAACAATAATGGTTTTCTTACTCTTTGATACGAAATGAATTTTACCTCTCACAAAAGTATTAATATTCTACCATTTTAGCCTTTAGAAAATAAATTACCAAGTACCATTAACACTAATACTTTATAAGGAAGCCTAAAGCATCTCTAAGAAAAATTCTTGCTTTTCTTTTACTCTGGTTCTTTCTTTTCTTTTTTCCTTAAACTCAGATACCAGAGAAGTCCTGATTTTCATGGAAAAGTATTTGTTTTGAAACTTATTTTGATAGTGTAGCAGAAAAATTAAAGATCTGTGTTTGAAGTTATGAAGACTTGATTCAATTTTTGATTCTTTCTGTGAAAGAGGGCCAAAGTTATTTAATTCATTAATTTATTTATTATGATTATGATTTTTTACCCGGGATTGAACCCAGGGGCGCTTAACCACTGAGCCACATCCCCAGCCGTTTTTTGTATTTTATTTAGAAATAGGTTCTCACTGAATTGCTTAGGTCGTCACTAAGTTGCTAAGGCTGGTTTTGAACTCATGATGCTCCTGCCTCAGCCTTCTGAGCCACTGGTATTATAGGTGTGCACCACCATACCCAGCAGGTTATTTAATCTGTTACATTTTCTTTCTTATAAAGTACAAAATAATCCTAATAATACATTAAGGTTTTCTTATGAACAAAAGCATATTAAAATAATAACTATATTCTTGAAGTTATATGGATTATCAAATATGTGAAAATAGAATACAATACATGTAAAAGGCTCAGTGTTTTGTTTATAAAAGAGCATTCTTCTTATCACCATCAAATATAATAATTTTCTTCTCCATTTAAGTTTTCGTTTGATCATAAATTTATTGTATGATTGTTCAAAAGAGTTCAACTGGCCAGATACAGAGGCGCACGCCTGTAATCCCAGCTGTTCAGGAGGCTGGGGCAGGAGTATCATGTGTTCAAAGCCAGTGTCAGCAAAAGTGAAGTGCTAAGCAATTCAGTGAGATCCTGTCTCTTTAATAAAATACAAAATAGGGCTGGGAATGTTGCTCACTGGTCAATACCTGGTATCTGCCCCCCTCACACACACAAAAAAAGATTCTTTTAATATATATTTTTCCTTTTTTAAAAAATAAGATAACCTATCCTTTATCCTGCTGCACGGGTCCCATTCTCCAGAATAAACCTGTATATTCTCCCACAGTTTCCATAAATATTATAAATAATATGATTCCCAACTCAGAATATGTTAGCTATGTAAAGATTTGTACATTTATGTCTACTCAATACAGTTACTCTTAATAATGGCTAAAGGTGGATAAAAATTTCACATTGAATTATAGTTATTTCAGTATTTACCTGTATATTATATCACACAAGGATCTGCAAACTCCTTAATTTTCAAACTATTGGAAATTTCAGTGTGTAAATGTTAATATTGATTTGATATTTCTAATTTTCATCCTCTGACATTCCTGATTACAGGTAGTCCATCTATTTAAAAATCCACTATATTTGCTATTCAGACATTTACATGCAAATGTTTGGTTCACTTGTCAATAATCAATTATCCTTGGCTATATGTGAGAAATCTATATTTATCTTAGGATTTCTATGGAGACCAAGATCATGAATGAATTCAAAATTTTGATTGCTTTCCTTGCAAAAAAAATATATTACTGTGTTGCCTAACCAAGGCGAGTTATTATTATTTCAGACCTTACCTATTTAAAAACAATACTAGTGACATATTAATATATCAACATAGAATTGAAAGTTGTGACCTAAATAAAGTTATAAATTCATATACAACATAATCAGCACATGAACAAAGTGTTTCATAATGGGGAGTCCTATAATAGGATAATTTGTTAAATAGAAATTTATTTCAAAGTTTTGAATGATGTGATAATATAAATCAACTATGTGTAATATTTATGATTGAATATTTGTTGACTGCTTATATTAATTTGTGATGTCTTTCTGAAAGAGCAGTGGACCTTAAGACAAATTATGTATTTTTACATTATTTGATATTATTATATTTCAAACACACATTTTCCAGTGCTAGTGATTATAACACCATATATAATTTGCCCTAAGATAACACTTGGCTATATTAATCAAAATATGGGAAACTTTTAAAATCCATTTGTTTGTTTTCTACTCGTGATAATTATTTGCTTTAAGCCAATAGCTAGTTTTACATTAGTTACAATTTTCATTGTTCAAATGTATAAACAAGGCAGTATAATATATCTACAATTATTCAAAACAGGACTTGCTATTTGTAGTTTTCCCACAAATATTTTTCATATATTTGTTAATATTTATTTAACTTATAATTCTAAGGATGCCAATTATTTATAATATATTGATAAAATTATAACCATACTGTTGTCTAAAAATTTAGTTGGGAAGACATTAGACTATCAGGCTGAAATGGATTCAACATTCTGGATTCCCACATAAGCAAAGCCCAAGTCAGAGTAATATCAGAATCTACCAACTGATATGTAACTAGGCCTTAACCAGTTCATTACTTCTTTTCTTGTTTCCAGGAACACCTTAGGAAAGTTTTCCTTCCAACCCTTTTGGTGAGGCTCTGATTGGTAAAATGTTGTCTGTTCAAATAAACTTAACGTGCCTCAGTCTATTTTGAAAACACTGTGAAATATTATGCATAAAGAACAACCACACAACATAATGCTTATAAATGGTTCTAATGAAAAAGAAAATATCAAGTTATGTCTAATAAAATATGACTAAGTAATATGAATTATGTCTCTGCTTTTTTTTTTGTAATGGCAATTTTCTTTTTTTTTTCTATTTGTTCTTTATTTTAAATACATGACAGTAAAGTATATTTTGACATATTTATGCAAACATGGAGTATGTCTTATTCCAATTAGGATCCCAGTCTTATGGCTGTACATGAGGAAATCCATATGTAGCAGAATGAAATTTAACTCCCATCTTTTACCATGTAAAAAACTCAAAGTGGATCAAAGACCTAGTCATTAGACCAGAGACTCTGTGTCTTTTCTTTAAAAATAAACATTTTATGTATTACTCTTTTGAGTTGATTATAGGCCCCTTGTCTCCTTAAGCCGATATATATATATATATATATATATATATATATATATACACACACACACACACACACACACACACACACACATATATATATTGCACATATTACAACACTATTTTTCTAAGCAGCAATGAAGAATAATTACTCTCTTGCAAAGGATAATTCAATTTCATAATACTATTTTAAAAATAAAAATAAATAGTATATTATAGAAAGGTTAGACCCTACATGACCTAGATTATTTATTCAGTGTCAAGTAGTCTTCACAGACTTGCAGGAGCAAAAAGCAAAAACTTGAGGAAGCAGGGTAGTGGGAGGCATTGCTCGAAGGGCACAGTGTCTGTTGGTGGAGACAGAAGCCTCTGAAAAGAGACAGTGGTAACTGCATAACAATTTCATGTACTTGATGCCACTAACTGTACATGGTTTTACTGATAAAATTTGTATCTTCATTTTGGCACAAAAAATATTTTATCAGGCCAGGAGTTGTGGCACCTGTCTGCAATCTCAGCAGCTGGGGAGGCTGAGACAGGAGGATCACAATTTCAAAGACAGCCTCAAAAACAGCAAGGTGCTAAGCAACTCAGTGAGACCCTGTCTCTAAATAAAATACAAAATGAGGCTATCGCTCAGTGGTCAAGTGCCCCTGAGTTCTATCCCCAATACCAAAAAAACAAAAACAAAAAATCCCAACAAATTTCAAAAAAGACATTTGTTCAAACAAAAATAATAATAAACTTGAGAGTTTATGATAAAGTGCAAACATTTATGACTATACTAGAGCCAAAAAAAGAAATGAATGTGTCCTGTTTGAAGGTTTTTATGGGCTGTGCATGAGGTGGCACAGGAACACATGAAGATACTGAACAGTGAGGCTTGTGCCCTTGCCCTTTCCCAAATGGTCTGCTTGGTGATGTGCTTGTTCAGTGTCGGACAGACCCATGTTCTAAGTGCAGCAGTGACCTGAAGTGAGACAGATATTGGGGAAACTGGTGAAGCCCAAATAAATAGGCCAGTTAAAAAAAAAAAAAAAAGGATGATAAAGAAATCATCCAAAAGGCAGGAAAGAAAAGGAGGGATGAAGATAAAAAAAAAAAAGTTATTTTCAAATCTTAAATATAATTAAGTTTCTGAATTTTTCCATATTTTTCTGAATTCATTTTAGTATACATATAGGTGTATGTGTGTGTATGTATATGTGTTTATATATTGCTATAATTATAGACAGATATTTAAAACTATAGTAATAAATAGATATAGATGTTTATATAAATGAAGATAATGACATTTAATGTTAATTAAATAAAAGAGAGGAGAATATTAGAAATATTTTCCTACTTGGATGATTTATTTTTTTCTATTAATTCATTAGCATAAAATGTGACATACACACAGATAATCTAAATTTTTTTTGTACACATATAGTCATTCCCTAGTATCTACAGCAGATTAATTCCAAGAATCCCCAAAATACCAAACTCTAAGGATATTTAAGTCCTTTATATAACATTTTGTAGTATTTGCATATCATTTATGCATACCATCCCAGGTTTTTTATAGATTAATAGATCACTTATAATCCCTAATAAAATGTAAATGCTACATCAATGTATTGTTTATGTAATAATGACAAGAAAAACATTCTGTAAATATTTAATACTTAGGCAATTTAAAATTTATGATCTGTGGTTGGTTGACACCAACAGATATGAAGGCTAGATTGAATTTGGCTATTTAAAGTAGCCAATATAAAACTTTCAATTCTTTTCTCACATAAAACTCCAAATAAATGGAGAAATTAAGTAGAAAATCACCATCAAATTTAATGGATTTTCAAAAGGATATTGATAAATCCATAAAGTACAAAATAATTAGCTATCTAGCAAGTTGGAATTATTAATAATAAAAATTTTTAAGAATGTTGCGAAGTATTAGCTTTAAAACATGATGGGTTTAATAATATTGGTATCCTATAAGCTAATTTTAATAAGTGCAAAATAAAGTTGTTAATATGAATCTGAAATCAACTTTGAATTCTCTAATTAAAATAAACAATATATATTCAAATAACCTGATTTTTAAAAATTATGACAGAATAATATACCTCCTTTCAAATTTTGGGCATATATCCTAAATTATAATTTAATTTAGTATTATTTTGAGTTACAAAAGGAGTATTTTTCCTATAAAGTTATTATCAGAATTATGTGTTATTAACTCAATATATTTATTTTCTTTTCTAAAAAAGACAGCTCACTATAAATCATGACATTATAACTTCCCCCCCCAGATAAAGAATAAAAATGACAAAATTCCAAGATTTCTTAGAAATGTTGATCCTTATTCCTGTAATCTTAAGAGTATTCTACAATCTTCATATCAGTCTATCAAGTTTAAATATATGAATGCAAATTTCCAATATAGAAAAACTATTATACCTATGTGCAGGTATCTTTCGGTTCCCAACAATCAGGATAACATCACAGAGTTGCTGCTGCTTCAAGTAACTCTCCATCTTTCTGAAGGTTTGCTCAGCATGGTGAACTGCTTGATAGAATTCTTCAGAGCTACTAGAGTCCAAATCACTTTGAGGTGTCAGTGAATGACTGGTTGATGAGACCCTGTAAATCACAGACACACAGGATTGTGTTTATACAAAATACTACCAATTATCAAGCATGATATGTAGATTCTTTTTAGAAAATTTTAGAAAAAAAATCCAGCTGAACCTATTTTCAAGATATTTTATGCAAATCCAATGAAACAAGTCTGAAAAATCTAATTTGGGTTAAACAATTTGAAGGGGGATACAATGAATGAATTGAAATTTTTCTGTTTTGTTAAAAAAAGGACTTTAAAATAGATTTTCTGTATTTATTAGCATATTAATTTAGTAAATCTGAAACATCATACAAATAAATTGTTAATGTTTATTCTAAAATCAATTAACAAGCAAATATTAAAACATGTCACAGAAAATGTGTTGTGTTTACACAATGGAATCCTATTCACTCATAATAAAAAATAAAATCCTGTAATTTGAGCGCAAGAATGAACTTGAAGGACATAATGTTTAGTGTATAGAGCATTATTTCTTCCAAAACATATTAGCCAAAATCTGAAGCACAATATTAGCAGCCAAAGACAGAAATATATGTAAAAAGGTTAATGAATCACAACTAACTGTGATTAATTAAAATACACATTCTTTCATATAAAGCTATCTAACACATTTATTTTGCAAACATATACTTGATTGAAACTTTTCTTTCCTTGAGATTCCGAATGAGATACATTAACACTACTCTTATGTCACATTTTTTTTAAAGGTTCTTCTCAGTATGAAGTAAACAAACAAAATTGAACCCATAATTGCCAGATAAAAAAGTGTATTATTGGTATTTCCAAAAAATGAGTTTGCAAACAAAGAGAATCCAAAAGAATCTACTAAGAATTTTACAAAATTAAATTCATTAAAATTATATCTACAAATTTGTCTATGCAATATGGTAATTTCCATCACACCTTACAAATTTTCCTTTAAATATTTAAAACTAATACAACTTTTTGCTACCTCATATCTTTGTCTTTCACAAGTTTGCAAATTACAACCCCAGAATATGGTCATTTCTCAGCACCTATTTTGTGAATCAGGTTCAGGCACATGTGGCAAGAACAGCAGAATTCATGCGCACATTAACACATTGAACAGAAAATCACAAAATATCTGCAAGGTATTTTTTAATATTTATTTTTTAGTTTTAGGTGGACACAATATCTTTATTTTTTAACTTTTCTTTTTAATGTGGTACTGAGGATCAAACCCAGTGCCTCATGCATGCTAGGCGAAAACTCTACCACTGAGCCACACCCCTTCACTGCAAGGTATATTTTTAAGTCTAGAATAAACATTTTATCTCTCAGGTACATAAGGAAAATGGAATCAGGTAGGTTGCCAAAAGAGATTTTAAAAAAAAAGCCCCCAAAGGTACCCAGAATTTTCTGATATTGAACCCAGAATGCATGAATAGGGTGTAAAATTTAAGATAGTAGAGACAGTCTAGCAGAATGACTCCAAATTATTTTTTACTCAGGGTTTGGAACAAAGGTTACATCCAGATCCTGGATATAATCCATTCTATTTGTTACTCAGAAATTAAATAAAATAACATAAGGCAGAAAGTTATACACCTCACTAAATAGTTCAGAGATGTTAGCAAGTAAATAATCTACCATGCTTATCTTTAAGTCATCCAAGATGTGGTGGATGAAATATTAAGACAATTACTGAAAAGAAATAGAATCTGACAATCTTAGAACTTAGTGAGACTCTAGAAATATAAGAGTATAATATTTGGTAGGATTTATTCAAAGTAAAAAGGTTAATTACTGTTAAGATAGAAACTTCTCTTATCTAATCTAAATACATTTGAGCCTTTTCTAAAATTTTTTGAAAGTAATTTAAAAGAATAAGTATCAAAAGATTGGAGCACTATAAAGTAGACTCCAAAACTTTTTTTTTTTTTCTGAATTCAAGTATTTTCCTAGACTTTTTTTTCTTAAAGTTCTCTTGTTTTGAGCCTGTCCATATTATATCTGAGAATAAGTCACTTTCTTCAAGGTCAACCAATCTGTTATATAAATGGTTATATTGGTTTTAACTTGATTTTCTTTTGAACATTTCCTCATAAATCATTTCCTGATCCCAAACTTGGGTAAGATTCATTTTCGTTGACCTTTGTTTCAAGATGGGAATGATTTTTAAATTAAGCTTTACTATTTAACTTAATTCTATCACATATCCAGTCTTATTAATTTAACAAATAAGACCTTCAAAGTTTAAAATATACAAAATGTTTTGAACACTGTTTAATATTTGTAGTAATAGCAATTAAATGATTTCCTGTAGTGTTAAATTAAATGACAAATTTGCAAGGAGTTTTTTATTTCCTTTGAGAGATAAGAATTAGATTTTGTTTAAAAAATATATTAAAGAACATTTATGTAATATCAAAGAAAGAAATTGCCCATATTTATACAGTTCTAGGAAAGGAACTGTAGTGAAATATGGGTGGACTGGAGTGAAAAATCCTGATTTAGTCAAGTAATTTAGTATTTCAGTTAATGTATGTCTTTTCAGAATGCCTTGTTTAAAAATGCTTAAATATTTTATGTGAGGCACATATTTTAATAACAAACCATAAAGTCATCATTACAAAAATATTAAAGTTCAAAAACTGATCAAAAATAAAGAGAAAAAAAGAAATTTAAATAGATAAATGAATAAGCCACTTTGCAGTAAAACATTAAATAATAAAAGCATCACTTTACATATCAGTATCATAGCACAAACATTGTTCAAAATAAATGCTTAGTTATGCTAAGCACACTAATTTTCAATTCTTTTAATAACACCCAAGAGAGATTTAGATACTAGATATATGATAATAGATAAAGTTCAAGCAGCAGGTGCTGCTACTTAGAACCAAGAAAAATGAATATAGCCATTAATGTTGCTTCTGAGTACAATTTTATTTTATAAGATAATTAAAATTTTAAGTAAGGCTTTTATCAGAATATTGAAGCACATGTACACATACATATATATACACAAATGGGTAGGGTAGAAAAATAAAAAGAAGTGTGACTAATGAACCAAAAAAAAAGTTCATATATTCTTGATACATCAGTGGGTTCTGGTCTCAATTAGTGTCTATAAAATATAATATGATTTTAAATAACTTCTAATATCATGATTGTAGAAATAAAATATATATTTTAAAGCAGTTGTAACATAAGTTTGAAGTTTATTTTCAAAGATACACTGGATGTGAAACTGTAAATATATATATGTACATATCATAAGTTATATGTACATGATGCAACATGTTGCTTGAAAAAAAAATTATTCCCACAAAGGAAATAATGTATTTGATTTTTTTGCTTTAAAATTCTAAAATTAATAGTTTATAACTATCCCTATTTTATACTAAAGGATTTTTAAATATTTGAAATTACAAAATTTACATAACAAATATTTTTAAGAACTTTAAACTCAAAGAAAATTGTTGACCGAATGATCAGAATGGTTGACAAACCAAATTTAGATGCTAATAATTCTTTTTTTATATATGTATTTATTTTTTTAGTTTTCGGCGGACACAACATCTTTTTTTGTATGTGGCGCTGAGGATCGAAATTGGGCCGCACACATGCCCGGTGAGCAGCTACCGCTTGAGCCACATCTCCAGCCCACTAAAAATTCTTGCACACACAAAAAAGAGAATTCTAGAAATAAAAGAAACTTCTCAGAAGAAAATTTTTGATTTGCAAAATGTGATAAAATTATAAAAATACTTCTAATGTAATGCAGTCCATAATTGATAGGTAAATATGTAATATGTAAATGATTGATTAGGCAATACCCATGAATCTCATTTTATGTTTTCTCTTACTAAATCCTTTTCTATCAGTGTACCTAAAGTTTTAAAATTAAATGAACCTTACTTGAAAACTAAATTAATCTTGTATATATAACTGCCATTAATTTAGAATACTATGCTAATTACCTTCAATTATTTTATTGTCATGGAATGTTGGTAAAAAATTGTTCAATTATGAAAATAAGATAATTTTATGCTGGTAAAATTGTTAAAGTTATCTAAACATATACTTCCATAAGCAGTTTTCCCCAAAAAATTCTGCTTCCCAAACTTCAAGTTCTTGGAAATAATTTAATTTTGAGGAAATAGAAAATCAAATGAAAGAAAGCCAAAGTTATATCAAGACACTTAAGATAGATTTAATAGCTTAAACTTTTGACATAGTAATCATTTGTGAAAATTAAGATTTAATATTAATAAAAATCTTAATTTGATTATTGTTAGAATAATTTTTCACAGTAAAAGAGGATTTTGTCGTAGATTCTTCATACCAAATAAAACGTAAAGAGGAATAAACTGATCTCTTTTTAGAAGAGAAAAACTGTACATATACATATGCTGTACACTAAACTATTTTAAATGCTTAAAAACTGTTCATTATATATCAATCTACAATAAAGTTTTCCTTCAGCTCCCTTAATTCTTACTAGAAATGCAATATGTTTGATTTACTCTAGTTCAGCATTCACAAAATATCTATGGTCAAAATACAAATAAGTATTGAACATATAGTGTCATTTTATTTTCTTCAAATTAACTAGTCAGGAGTAAAATGGCAATTAATTATCTTTGTGAAACAGAAATTCCTAGAAAAGTGAATATTACTTCATTCATTTCCTGATACAATAATAAAAAGGAAAATATTCTTCATAGCAATTACTCTGAGATGAACTAGAAAAAAACTTCAAATTCATTTCTGAAGTACATTAATAAAAGAAATTTGTTTTATTTACATTTTCAGCTATTCAAAACTTGTACTTTTTGCCTTGTTAATGAATTATCAGAACACAAAATTATCAGAAAACAAAATTAGTTTTAAAGGAAAAAGAAAAAGTAATAAGAAAGGAAATTGCAAGAAGTATCTCCCCTCCTCCACTGTTCTGCTAAGGTCCTGTTGGCTAACACCAAGATATGCTTTGCCTGTGTATGACATTTATAAATGACATAATTAAAATATACACATAGAAAGAGATATATACAGGTATCTATAATAAAATATGTCATACAGATGTTCATACCCATAGATATCCTGAAAGTGTAAATTTTTCAAAATAACAGAAATAAAGAGTTCCTATGAAAACATACTTGATAGAAAAAACTGCTGCTTGCACTAAATGAAGTACAATATATATATTTTTTCATACTAGGGGTTGAATTTAGGGTCACTCGACCACTGAGCCACATCCCCAGCCCTATTTTGTATTTTATTTAGAGACATTGAGTTACTTAGTGCTTTGTTTTGGCTGAGACTGGCTTTTGGACTCTGCATACTTCTGTCTCAGCCTCCTGAGCTGCTGGGATTACAGGCATGCACCACTGCATCTGGCGATAAATGTTTTACTTGCAATTTGAAATATGAAAATTTTTCATTAAAAAAATCTTGCTGAAAAAGTTATTTCTAAAATATATTATAAAACAATAGGAATAAAAAGCACCATTTTCTGTCTCCCCCTTTAATATACATCATTATCAAGAAAAGCAATGACAGCAATCACAGATAACACAAAACCAGGTTTTTCCACATCTTTCTAGTCCTTCTATCTGTAATGAAAATTTACCTCCTTCAAAAATCCTTCCAGTCTATTCTTAAAAAACAATTAAGATATCTTTCTTTGTATTTAAGATTTGACCAAAAATACAAGTTAAAATGATTTTTATGTTGTGATATTTGGTCTCCTCATTTGGATGAGTGCAGGAAATGAATGTGGTGTGAAAATTTAATACCATAAACTAAAAAGAATTTTATATATAAAGTATTGGACTTACTTTTATAGAAAATGTTCTTGAAATTTAATTGATATAAGATGTGTGGTTCTAGAAGACTTACTTGCCCCTGAGCCAGCCACATCAATTCTCCTGTGAACTTGTTAGAACTGCCAAGTATCAGATACTACCTTGGACCTACTGAATCAAGGCCTGCAGTGATTCTGAGGAATGTTTAAGGCAGAGAATCTTCAGTACTGAGTCTTGGTTTATGCAGTGGCCAGAAACTTTGGGATCCATTCAAACACTTCATTTCACTAAATTAGCATTGACTTATAGGTTATTTTACAATTAAAAAGCCCTTTGGGGGGTGGGGCTGGGGTTGTGGCTCTGTGGCAGAGCACTTGCCTCCCACTGGGTTAGATCCTCATCACCATATAAAAATAAATAAACAAAATGAAGGTATTAAAAAAAAAAAAACCTCCTTGTCAGTTTTTCCAAATAATTCACTCCCAATTTAATTCAGCAGTCATTTATTCAGTGCCTACTATCTGAGCTGATATACTAAAGCAAAAATATAAAAATGAAGATAAATAAATAGCTCTCAGTAATTCAGAACAACTAGTTGCTTGGGGGAAACAAAGTTAATAAAAGAAATGTGTTATAAAAGTAATCATACAAAAATTGGGATTCAAAGAGAAGAAATGTAATCACCTGACCCTATATAAAGTTTGTGTAAATGAAAGGAAGGCTGCATGGAGGAAAATATGGTTCAGCTGAGTCTTTGAGGATATAAAGATGGTCAGAATTATTAAAATCCTTATTTTACAAGTGAGGAGACCAATATGTAGAATAGCAAAAAGGAAAAAAAAAAATCCCTCTAGACAATGAAACTGGAAAATAATGAGGCCAGAATTCAATTTAAGACTTTCAGGTAAAGATATACCCCACCAAAAAAACAAGCAAACAACAACAACAACAATAAAAAACACCCTCTATTTCACTTGATTACTCCAGAGTAAAGAAATTGGATAAATATTATTTGTGGAATGCTAGAGAAAGGATGACATTTGGAGTCCCTATTCTTACATTAAAGTTCTTCCTTTGTATCTATCTAGACATTGCAAGACAAACATCAAAGTAAGATGTGAATTTATTATTTACCTAAATAACTATAGACAGACATGTAGTCAATATAAAAGAGCATTTTTTTTTTGCATTCTCATTGTATAAATATGCTGTAGAGGAAAATGTATGCTTTTCTTAGAATGTGAATAACTTGACTGAACTTTATTTTTCTAACCATATTGATTAGTAAATCATATCAGATAAAATTAACCTACCATGAGTAGGACTACTCAGATTTAGTAGCAATTGCATCTGCTAATTTTCCTGAGTGTGTTCAGTCGTACATTGAATTAATTTATACCATTTACATACAATAGATTTTTGAGAAAGAAAACTTATTTCAGATGTTTAAGGTTTTATTTGTTGCCCCTTCCCCACATAGCCCTTTAGATCACACTTATTTACTGCCTTGTGTAACCTGTTGTCTTCCACAGAAGGAACCTGATCCCTGCACATACCATCCTCTGCAATATTTCCACCCATCATTACAAAATGGATTTGTTTTTCAAGGCCTGCAGTGATTCTGAGGAATGTTTAAGGCAGAGAATCTTCAGTACAGAGTCTTGGTTTATGCAGTGGCCCGAAAGAGGAGGCTGATGAGAGTGAAGAAAGAAACTTACTATATTCCTGTTCTCTCCCTGTGGGGTACTTTATCTACACACATTCCTCCGAGAGTCAATTCATCCTACACAGACATTATATAGTTGCCAGTTGACTCTAGGCTCCAGGTGTATCATTCCTTCCTCTTGTTCTTCCAGCTTAGAGGTGGTAATGGCCTCCCAGTGTTCTAATCTGAATGTCATATAACTACCTTGTTCCTCTAATATAGCCAATACCTAGGTAAGTATATCTTCATTAAACATCTTTGTTTGAAACAGTGTGACTTTATTCTATACAGGGGCTCTTTCTCATTAGAGCAGTTGCCCCAGGATACTGACAACAAATTGGGAATTTGAGAGCTTAACATATTTGGGAAATCAGATGATATTTTTAGGTTGGAAATGGAGCACTAAAAATCCAGTGCTTAGACATCACTTTTATTCAAAATAACCAGAATAAAGATATAGCATGAGCAGCTAGTAGGAAAAAAGAATTAAAATATATTGATTTAGCAACATTATAAGTTATAAGAACTATGAGTTGTGCTAGAGAATTTATAAAGAAATAATGAATGATAATTTTAGGGCCTAGCATTCCAAACTCAATGTACAGAAGAAAGAGAATGCTTCCATGGATTTAAAACACCCTTTATTTCTAATGAAACCAGAACAAACACATAGAAGGAGCAGGCCCCTAATCTAATTTTGACAAAAATCACAATGCCTGTTTAATGTACAAGCTCATTGAATCAGTTATGATTTGAATGAGGCTTGGTTGGATAGGGGTGACACTATTAGACTTGGGGACAACTGTGGGAACACAAGAAAAACCAAGAACCTTGGACCATTTTCTTTAGATTCCCTTGATTGTAGAAGCAGAACCATCTCCTCTTCAGAGGAAATTAACCTACTGTTGCATCAAGTTTCTTTGAATCTTTCACCAGGTTTTTATCAAAAGCAGATGCTTTTCAATGTAATACCATGTTTCCTTAGGACCTTCCCAAGATGCTTTATTATCCCCAGGCTTATAACTCTCTTCATGGTATGAAGGAAAAAAAAAAAAAACAATGTCTATGCTGGGAATACATATCACACATCAAAGGAATTACATGATATTGTACTAATTTGCATAGACAGGTACCTAGGAAACACATGTAGAAAAAGATTCACAGGATGTCATATTAAGAATGAATTGGATGAACTGAATTGATGTGGCTCCAGCATTCAGAGGGGTGGCTTATTGTCTTTTATGGGTTAATATAAGGAGTCCTAGCATCTGCAATGGCAACATTTCCTAGGCATACTTTAGAGCATATACAATACTACTAGTGGCCACATAAATGATATAATTAATCTATTGTGGCCGATCTGTTTGGCCATAACTACTGGGTGTTCTAGAGAAGGCTCCTTTTGCCAATAAGGAATTCATTGACAAGGAGTCCAGTAGCATACTTTGAAGTCTCTGTTAAGTAAACTAAGACTCTGATGACACAATTGAATTGAGCCGTTTCATGTCAATGGCAATATTGTACCAAAGACAATGTGGAGACCTGTCTCCTATAAACAATGAATACTACTACATTTTTTGTAAATAAAATTTTAATTCTTTTTTATCATTATGTACTGTATACATGTATCAACTTGTAATTACTATACCCCATAACATATACAATTACTGTACACCAATTAAATTAAAAATAAAAATGAATCTTATTCAAGAACATTCACACCCATTTCATTATACATTGCCTATGTCTGCTTTCTTGTGATAACAATAATGTTGAGTATTTATGACAGAGACCATATTTCCCCCAAATGTAAATTATCTACTACCTCGCTCATTACATACACAAAAAGTTTGCTGTTCCCTGTTATTACTATAGGAATGAAGTCACATTCAGTGGATATATGTCTTTGGAGGTAACAAGATGATTATATGAGTTACCAGTATGTAAGAGACGGACAGTTTTCTACATTGTTACTTGGTCTATTTAATTGGAAATATTCAGACATTTTCTGCAGAAATCAGAGTTACCATGTTTCATTATGTTCTCTTCTCAAGTTTTCTTTATTTATCGACTCAGAGATTCAAAGCAACTTAATGGATTTTAAGTCTGGGTTTTTAAAGGGAGGAGTCTGTACAATTGCTACAATTCTGTATTGAGAATATTTATTCATGTTTTCCCCAGATATTTGATCTTAGAAAATGGAGAGTACCAAAAAATTCCAGGAGTTATTAAACATTATCTACGAACCAAAGTGAGTAGTTCACTCTAAAATGCTACCTTATGTGACCAGACAGAGAAAAACTTTTGAAGGCCAGTAATACATTTCATAATTACCCAAATCCATATCCTGATGTTGTCACTGGATCAATGGACTTCACCTATACTAGTTAATCAGTATAAGAATGCACAGTTACTAAAGAGGTATTTAGAAACTGTCATGTTTTTCATACTGATTTTATAAACCACAGAGTCAGGCATATTAGGGAAAAAAATTTGTTAAATGAACTCCTACCATATGTCCACAACAGTAGTAAACCCAAAACTTCACTGCATTTATTTAAAAACAATCGCATACATTAGTATTACATTAAAAGCTTAAAATATGAAAAAGCAGAGATTCAATTATATCATAAATTCATTCATTTTTTAGGGAAAAATACCAGATGGATCTTAAATAATAACTACATTATTGCAAATGCAATCAAGCAATAATGATAATTGAAGTTGATATTCCAGTTGTATTATTTTCATAGAAGAAAATCAACTCATAGTTCCTGAAACTTGGTATTTAGCTATCAATTTCCCATTATATATATATATATATATATATATATATATATATATATATTTTTTTTTTTTTTTTTT